>NC_056750.1:570708754-570891254 GCF_019279795.1 Protopterus annectens | reverse complement strand
GGTTTAACCATTGCAGGTTAAGTCTTTTGTGAGGAGTTTTTAAGAACGCCATTTATAATCACTCAGAACCAAAGGGTTTGTGTGTTTTTCAGACTGTTAATTTTGTTTCTACAAGCAGTCAGCCTGCGTTAACTGCTGATTACGTGAATTTTGAAAATATTCATGAACTTTTTCGTTTTAATAAATTTCTAATAAGAGCTTAATATTTGGAATTTTCATTTAATTGGGAAGCCGTGGGAGTAGTGGTTTGATTTTTTCTACATTTTTGTGCTCTACTTACCGCTACCTTAATAGTGAGTTTTTATATTTTTTCTAATACTTTACTACACAGTGCTAGTCAAGAGTTCAGAGATCACAGAGAAATGTTTAAAATAATACCGTAGAAAAGTTCTGACATCACAGAAAAACCAAACTAGTCTAATCTTCCAATTTCCTAGCTATATCTAAGAGAAACACTAAAATTTTATATCCTACTTAGATACAGACACAGGCAGTGCTGGTGACGTTGGATTTTCACAAATGGTCTAATGCTCTCATTCTTTCTGTCCTTAAATTGATAACACAGTACCATGGATTCATATCAGATTACATAATTTCTTTCTGGTTCCCAGGCTAACAGATTCTCAGAGGTTAACCGCCTTTGATCTTGCAGCTGGTCAGGAAGCCGGAACAATAAAATAATTTATACATGCAAATTCTAGCAATTAACTCTCATCTCAAGATAATAGCCAGAATTCCTTCATCCAGACATATTAGCTCCAAGTTTTGACATGAAAGAACTGACTTATTAGTTTTGTTACAGCAGAGTTCACTGTTGTCACATCTTTGCAGTTCCACATTTAACACCATTTTTTCCCATTTCAGAGAACAAGCCTGTGGCTTGTATTAATATTTACAAATGACAGAATTATCTACAAAATTCTATCTGGCTAGGCTGGCAGCCTTCATCCATCTTCACATACCCCCCCCCCCCGAGAACTCAAGCTAGCCCTTAAGAAACATTACTTGAAAGGGTTAGGACTAGCTGAGTATACCTTACCCCATTTCCCTGTGTTGAGAGCCCATCTGCATTGGCATTGCTAATCCCACTGCGATGCTGCACTGACATATCTTATCCTTGCAACTCCTAGGCATCATCTTAGCAACTTAGCATTTTGCTATTTCGCTTTGTTTAACCATGTTAGGGGATTGTGACCTGTCACTACAGTTAATTTTCTTCCATACAGATGAGGCTGAAGTTTCTGCAGTGCCCACACTATGGCTAGACATTCCTTTTCTACAGCTGCATAGCATTCCTCCATGGGTTGGAGCCTATGACAGATAAAGCACTGGGTGCTCTTCTCCCTCTAAAGAAATCTGGCTAAGTACAGCCCCCACCCCATGGTTCAAAGCATCCACCTGTACAACAAATTCTTTGCTGTAATCTGGACTGGCTAACACAGGGGGTCCTCCCAAAGATTCCTTAAGCTCCTGGAATGCCTGCTCACATGCTGGGGTCCACACTACATTATAGGGCCTGTTCTTCCTTGTCAGGTCTGTGAGGGGAGCAGCTATGATACTATAACTGGGGAGCAAACTTTCTGTAGTTCCCTGCAGTCCTTAAGAATGTCCTCACCTGCTTTTTGGTAACAGATGTAGGCCATGCCTGAACTGCTTCTACTTTGGCAAGCTCTGGCCTGATCTTACAACTCCCACTCTATGTCCCAGGTAGGAGACCTCTGCTATACACACCTGATATGATCAACCCTGCTCTCTGTAGTCTGCCTAGCACCTCCCAGACATGCTGAAGGTGCTCTTTACAGGAATGGCTGTAGATGGCAATATCATCTAGGTAATCAAGGGCAAACCCTCCTGCACCTGCTTGGATATGATCTACCAGCCTCTGGAAACTTGCTGGGGCATTCTTCATCTCAAAGGGCATCTTTGTGAACTCATACAAGCCAAAAAGGAGTCACAAAGGCTGACTTCTCTTTAGCACTGGGAGTCAAGGGCACCTGCCAGTAACCCTTGGTAGGATCATTGGTTATAAGACACTTAGCCCCACCCAGCTGCTCTATGGCCTCATCTGTCCTAGGCATAGGGTAAGCATCTGATTCTCTGTGACTTTAATTTCCTGTAGTCCACACAGAACCTGGTTCTGCCATCCTTCTTTGGCACCAGCACCACTGGGGAGGCCCAGGGACTGTTGGACTCTTGAATCACCCCTAGTTCCAACATCTCCTGCATCTCCTCCCTCAGAGTCTGTTTGACTCCCTCAGGCACCCTATAAGGTGCCTAATAGGCCTTTGGGGTCTTGTATCCACCTGGCGCTGCACCAGTTGGGTGCACCCTGGCTTCCCAGTGAACATGTCCCGAAACTCCTGTAACACTGTTTGGATTGCTCAAACTTGGGTAGGAGACAGATGCTGGGACAATGCTACCCCTCATCAATACTAAAAGTATTTTTTAGTATTGATGAAGGATTTTGTCCGAAAGCTCTGCTCTTTGTATTAAAGCGTTTTTTCTACTGAGAGTTTTGTCTTGTGTATTGGAGAGTTGGCGTTTGTCTTTTGGACAATGCTACCCCTTCCACCCAGGTGTCATTCCGAGCCTCACTGAGGAGATCGGTCACCAGATCTCCCTAAGACTCCTCCTGCAATCCACTGCAAATGTTCAGCACAAGGGCCTCCCTATCACAATAAGGTTTCATCTTGTTAACATGGTACAATTTGTGCCCCTGCCTAGCAGTTTCACTATGTAGTTAACATCACTTACCTTTCTTACCACCTTGCAGGGTCCTTCCAAAGCTGCTTGCAGCTTGTTGTGTCTGACAGGAATGAGAACCATTACCTGCTGCCCCACAGCATACTCTCTAGCTTTCGCATTTCTGTCATACCAGACCTTTTTCTGTTGGGCTTCTGCCAGGTTTCTCCTGGGCAAAGTCCATAAGTTCCCTGAGCCTTGTCCTGAGGTTTTGGACATATGCCACAACAGACTCCTTGTGAGGTTCACCACACACCTTCCCACTCATCTTGAATTAAATCTAGAGGTTCTCACCCTATGCCCATACAGCAACTCAAAGGGTGAAAACCCTGTGGATTCCTGGGGAACCTCTCTGTAAGCAAACAGATGGGGCAAATATTTGTCCCACTCCCTCTTAAACTGGTCTACAAATGCCCGTAGCATGGACTTGATTGTAGAGTTTAACCTCTCAACAAGACCATTAGTCTGGGGATGGTAGGGGGTTGGTCTTCAGGTGCTTCACCCCACAGGCCTTCTACAGATAAGCCAGCAGGTCTTTCATGAAATTGGCACCTCTGTCAGTCAGTACTTCTTTTGGGAACCCTACCCTGCTAAAAACCTGTAACAAAGTATTTGCCACATTTTCTGCTTTGATGGAGGACAAAGCCACTGCCTCAGGATATCGTACAGCATAATACACTACCACTAGGATAATATACTTTTTCCCTGTGGAACTTTGGGTACTCAGAGGTCCCACAATATGAATAGCTACCCTCTGAAATGGCTCCTCAAATCACAAACAAAGGCATCAAAGGAGCGCTCACCTTGTCTCCTGCCGTGCCTACCTTTTGGCACTGCTCACAGTTCCTGCAGTACCCCGTTACATCTCTGGAAATTCCAGGCCAATACAAGTTCTGCATAATAAGTCTCTCTACATTTTATGCCCATATGACCTGCAAAGGGAATATCATAGGCTATGGCTAGAAGCGCCAGATGGTAGGCTCTAGGCACTACCAACTGCTGTACCTCTCACCTTCTAGCCCTCCCCTCAGGGGTCCACTCTCTATACAGTACCCCTTTGTCCCATTTTACAGAATCCTCCTTCCCTTGAAATTCAGGTGCCTTACTAGCTACCTGCCTCAAGCCTTGCAATGTAGGCTATGAGAGTTGAGCCTGTCTCAACTCTCTCTCTGTAATCACTCCCAGCTCCCCTTCCACAGGAAGTCTGGCATCCTTTGACAGTGGTGCCTCACTGTCAGCCTGGGTACTACTACTCACCTCTACCTTTACAGTCACTCTAAGAGAACATCAGTACCCACAAGCAGCTGTGGTTCACTTTCAGTTTCACTGCTACAGAGTAGCTCCCTCCCTGAAGTAACCACCTCACCAGTCTTGGCTACAAGTATGCAGTCTGTCTGGGTGTCCCCCAGGCTACCAGACCCACATGCTTGTCTCCTAGCTGGACTGCGTGTAACTGCATAAACACATGGTACTGCCTCATCCAAATCATTCCCCATCAGGACATATGCATGATGGCAGTTCGGTACACTTGTAGTCTCAAGACATCCTACTATTGGCATTTTGTCTTTCCCACTTACTGGCTCTCTTACCTTTTGTTCCCAACCTTGCCTCCATGGACATGTGTATGCCACATGGCCCCACTGGTTGCATTTAAAACATTTAACCCTAGGTCCTGGACATGTACCTTGACTAGTGGTTTCCCCTGCTACTGGCAGATTCTGTTGGGGCAGTCTATGCTACCCACCATGGGTTCCTTTAGACACATAAGCAGTACTTGGGGTCCCTTTCCTATGCAGGGATGCCCTGCTTGCTAGGTATAGGTCTCACTTCTTCCCAAACTCATTTGAAGTAGCACATTGTCTATCAGCTAATCAGATCCTCCTGTCCTCAAGCAAAGTGCCAAGGGCTTGTTCCCTCACCAAAAGGTCTGCCAGCCCTTCAAAAGTGGTGACCTGACATCCATTCACCCACCTATGAAAGAAAGTGCTCAGTTCAGCAACATATTTATTTACGTTTGTTGACCAGGAGTGTCCAACTGGACGTAGGTCCATTTTCAGCGGAGGCCAGGGGAGAAAAGCTCCACAGTTAAAATAAACAGACAGTAGTTACATTGGATTACATAGCGATTAACAATATAACATAGCAATTACTTACAACATATTTACAGATGAAGAACACAGTACATCAGTAGACAACTAGAATCTTTATCTGTGAAGTACATAACAGACATTAACAAATGTTACAATAAGAAGTTCCTGCTGTATAATAAGTACTAGGCTTATGAGCATCTGATATTCACACAAACCATCATCTGCCTTCCGTCTGTGCTCATGAAACTTTTTCCTATACGTTTCAGGTGTTAGCTTAAACAATTCTAACAAACAGTTCTTAATGGTATAATTAAAACAGCCAACATCAGACATTTTAGACAACACCGTTACAGCTTTACCATGCAGTAATGGCGTCAGGAACAGTACCCAGAGCCTTTGGTCAACATCATACTGTTTACATACCCTCTCAAACATATGAATGAAACAATCAAAATTATCCCCTTCTTTAAACTGCGGAATAAATTTACTGACCTTTTGTGCTTCTGGGGTCCAGTTACTCCCTTCCCCATTACCTCCATGACTCTGGCAAAGAGTCAGCATCTCCTTCTCCTGCCTCTGCCTCTCCTTTTCCTCCGCTTCCAGGCATAACAGTTTCTCATTCTCCTCAACCTGCAAAAATTGCAGTTTCTCTTTGTCCTCACTCTCTAGACACCTCAGTCTCTCAGCCGTTTCTAGTTCCAAACGCCTGGCCTCCAGCTCAAGTCTTTTTAGCTCCAGATGGATATTAAGTCCTCTGCAGAAAGATTGAGCTGTCCATTATCCGAGTGTGGTACGTCTCCACTGCCAGTCTGATCATCGTACTGGTTGCAGTTTCCTGATGCAGCCGTGACCAAAGCTGCAAACATGTTTGCCTTAGTCAGGTTTCCTTGCACCAGTCCCCCTAGCCTGGCACATCTGTCAGCTGGCTCCTTGTCAGCTTTCTGGTACTCCTCTGCTGACATGCTGCCTACTCTCCCTGACTAACTAAGCTAACAAAATAAAACAATTGTGATCTGAACTCTAGAGTATTCAATGTGTGGCTGATTTGGAGAACAAAACACCTTCAGTGATCACTGTATACAAGCTACAGGAATTCACTCTACCCACATCACTACAAGCCAATTAGTATTTGCCAACCAATTAATATGTGGTGTGGATATCCCACCACTGCCAAACAATATGTGATGCCCGTGCACTGACCCAGCATTCAAGGATCCTCAATCCTCACCACTAACACCAGTCAGGGGCATCCATATAAGGAAAGGATAATAAACTAACAGTAAAGCACAATTTCCCTTAAGAGCACACAGAGATCACAGTTAGTCTGGGGCAGATTTCTCCCTTTCTCTCCAGGTCTCCAATAAGACTCCCCACTGGCACAGCTATAGGATTCACATTTCAGCCTAGTGGGCAAGCTAAATGCCCCAGCACCCTCTTTGTCCAACCAGTGTTTCGTTTCCCTGCCCAAGCAGCTGACACACACACTTTGAGATAAGAGCTTATACAACCACACAGACATTACTGGGGAAGGCTGGCACAGGTTCTTCAGCTGTGCCCCTTTTACCCAGACTATACCGTAGTACCACTTGCTACCACCCACTAATATTTATCAGCTAGTCAAAGGCCCTTATTAAAACGTGTCCAATTATTACTGTGCAATATTATCCAAATGGTAAGCGTGACTGAACAGCAAAGCTTATTTGGACTGATTTGGTACAGTACCACTATACATATGCAATGTACTCTACAGCTTAAATTATCTCCACACAAAACAGCCACATTTGAAAAGTTTAAAAATATTTAATAATAAATAATAAAAACACAAGACAATACTTCTTACTACATAGTGCTAGTCAAGTGTTCAGAAATCACAGAGAAATGTTTAAAATAATTCGGTGGAAAAGTTCTGACATCACAGAAAAACAAACTAATCTAATCTTCCTATTTCCTGGCTATATCTAAGAGAAACACTAAAGCCTAAGATCCTACTTACATACAGATAGAGGTAGTGCTGATGATGTTGGATGTTCTCAAGACAAATGCTCCAATGCTCTCATTCTTTCTGTCCTTAAACTGATAATACAGTACCACTGATTCATTTCAAATTGCATCACTTCTTTCTGGTTCCCAGGCTAACAGATTCTCTGAGGTTAATAGCCCTTGGTCTTGCAGCTGGTCAGGAAGCCAGAACAATAAAAGAATTTATACATGCAAATTCTAGGAATCAACTCTGGTCTCAACCCAATAGCCAGAATTCCTTCATCCAGACATATCAGCTCCAAGTTTTAACATCAAAGAATTGACTTATCAGCTTTGTTCCAGCAGAGTGCACTGTTGTCACATTTTTACAGTTCCACATTTAACACCATTTTTTCCCATTTAAGAGAACAAGCCTGTGGCTTATATTAACATTTACAAATGACAGAATTATCTACAAAATTCTACCTGGCTAGGATGGCAGCCTTCACCTATCTTCACATAACGTATACATTTTTTTACATCTATGTAGTGCACGGATTGTGATGATTACAATCAGCTATTATGAAAAAGACAAATCAGTGAAGCACTACTATAGAGCAAGACCAGACCTTAACAAATGTTAAGCACCCCTTGTTTAACTCGTTAAGGCAGGGTCTTGCACTAACAGTCAAATCTACCAGTAGTAACTAGAAAACCGCAGGAAAAATAAAAAAAAATTGCTTCTGCCTGCTGTCCATACTGATAAGGTGTCCCATTCCTCTTATAAACTTAGAAAGTAGCTAGAACAACAGCATGTGCATTCACCTCATTTAATTAAGTATAATTAGTCTGAAACCCAAATGTCTGTCATTATTTAAGTGACTTCAATCCTCACAGTTTGTCCAAAAAACACTTTTTATGAGCAACAGACCAAACATAGGAGGTGAAAATCTGGGCATTTGGGAGGCACAACAAGGTGATTATAAACATAATGGCCTGTGTTATGCTGCCTTTCTGACGGTGCTCGCCAAGTGCTTTACGGCTTTGAAAACTTGCAAAACACTTGGTGCTTTTTTCTTTTTTTATTGTAACCAGGAGTACATGGAGCAGTTAACGCATGCACTGTGGATAATTATGATCTGGTCACCAATCATAACCACTAAGTATGTGTTCTCAACATAGATGTCAAGATTCACCACTCCAGCTTCGCTCTTGAGGTGAATTTCTTGGTATCCATGTTTCAAACAAATAAGCAGATTAAGATAAGTGATCTAATCATAATCCTCTCTGTTATGTCACTGCACAACACAATTTAGTTATACCTTTAATCTTACTTTACTGTTGTTACTATATAAGGAACCTGGACTGAGCCTGCAAATCGTCAGTGCCCTACCCATGTAAACCAAATTAAATAAATAAGGAAAACAGTGTCAGAGCTAGACTTGCACCCAAAGGTAGATGATGCAGCTAAACCGGAAGCATCACTAATACATACGGACTTGTCATAGGCGTTCAGCTCAAATGCCTTTTCTTCACGTCTCATTTGATATAGGTGATAATCAGCTCTCTGATGACAGGATCAACTAAAAGCAAGTACAAATCTAAGCCAAGCCAAGACTGTCTGGGACTGAAGGGGAGGCTGGACACACATTTTAAGAGAATTCAAACAATACTTCATACATACATTTTTCTGTTCTCTTTATTGAAGTAAACGATAGACAATGATTTACAATTGGTTTGTTTTGCATTGTTTCCCCTCAGGCAAATGCTAAATGGGCTTATTAGCATACAGAGGTCTAGAACAGGTCCAGATGAGTTAACTACTGAAAAATTGTTTTTAAGTTTTCAAAGGGAAAGCAACAAAGCACATTTTAAAGGGCCACTATGGGCAAAAATGAAAAAAAAAAATAATTTGTCAAAAGCTCTAGAGTACAAACCTGATTACTAATTTTAGTGTTTTTTTTCTCTAAACGTTCATGAAAGATCTCATGGGGACAAACCTGCTGACATGGCCTAACAGGAAAGATATTTCTTGCCCATAATTCACAGATTGGACAAAGTTGATGAGCGTATAATGCCCTGGTCTCCACTGTCAGATTGTACATCAATCCGCTTTGAGCGGAAGTGAAAAGAACTACTGGCAAGTCTGAGAATACAAACCTATGTCCTTCCAGGAGAGTAAGACAAAGCTGCTAGATAAATTTATGTCACAGAAAGACAACAGGTAAGTTACCTTTGCTGACAGATGATCAAAGTTGTCTGTTATAAGTAAGCATTTCAGCTGTCACACCTATGAAATATAGTGCGACAGAGGAAACTGTTAACTCTAGAGTGGAAAGGGAGAAATGTGGATTTCACCTTTCAAAACCTGAAAAGAAAACTGAAAGTATAAGGAGATGGAGTTCTACCTAGGAACCTTAAATGCACCTCAGACACCTTGATTACCAGGAGATGTAAATGTGATGGGATATGGATCACAGGATGTGTGTGCAAAGCTCATCTACTAACAGCCATCATTAGACAGCTGTGTTACTCTGTAATACCACAAGAGAGACACCCTAAAATGACTGACATTTAGGTGCAAATCATATGCACTTCTCATATAAACAACCACATTTATGTTAAGCCGTGGGAAATGGGTGTGTGTGTGTGCAGTACTGTAATTTCTATATCCGCTGTTCTGCATTTGTCAGTATACTGACATTGTCAACTATATAAATACTGGTAAAAACAAATGGAAACCATTACCAAGTGCTCTTAACTCTCTGACTAATGACGAATGACCACTGTCAGACACCTGTAGAACACCTGGGCTTTGCACACTCATCATGATTTTTAACATGTCTCATTTGAAATATGTGTCATATGACCTAAGGAACAACCATTTTGTGACTGAGTAAAACTCAATAACAGGCTCCCTTAGTTGCAGAGTGAACTGTGGGTAGTTGTAGGATACCAATATCTGCTGCTGTTCTTTTAGTGGCGTGATCATGGTCATACTTGACTTCCCCAACAGGATAATGCAGATGTCAAAGACAAACATCCTGCTTAACAAGAGCACTTATGAGGGCAAAATCAGTGTTAATGTATACATGTATGTATCTATACCAACACACACACTGGTATTAATGACAATTCAAGAACAACAAAAATTTGGAATATACGACTTTAGTGTTAACAATATAACTCTAAGCCAGCTCAGTATACCCAAGGGTAATACCAGAGCTGTGCAATCAGTTCAGAAGCACTACACGGGCAGGAAGTTTTAGAGACATGGCATCACAAAGGTGGGGGAAGGTCCCTCCACTGTGCCAATGCATACCCCCTTGATGTCAGTCTCTCATGTCAGAAAGCATACAGCGCAAAAAAAAATCCCAGAAAAATGCAGTATAGATGACATTGCAGGCAAACTACCTCCTTTCTGCATCCTACAGTCCCTTACCCACTTGCCTTTTCCTCTCTACAACATGGTCTGAGTCAGGGGGCAGTACAGAGTACAGTGGTTTGGTTGGACAGCCTCCAACTGTCACACTCCTATCTCCCTTCCTACTTCATCAAAGCAGTCCCATTGGGAGGTCATATCAGGTGTGGAGATCTGAAAACTCTGTAGAAAATTGGAAAGCAGCTGACAAGACAACTCGGGAGCACTCAGTGGGCCAAAATCAAAATGTTTTCAAGTTAATGAAGAATGAGGTATTCATGGCAGTATAACTTGTGAGAATCTGTCAAATATCAAACTATAACAACAGCACCAAACAGTGGCATTAAATCAGAGTATGGCAGCAAACTCTCATGCTGCCTCCAAAACGTTTTTCACAAAAATCATCAGGCTAGTTTGTGGAATGCTTGAGGACAGGTTCCACATTTTCTGGAAGACACTGTATATATTTCACAAATGCTATATATATTAGCTTATCAATTCTGGGACTTTAGAACACTATTTTCGTCTTGTTACCAAACTACACTGGTTCTTCTCAGACCATTTTCAGCCTTATTCTCGGCCACACAAGCAAAGATCTACTTAATACAGACTCACTTTTTATATACATACATATATATATATATATATATATATATATATACATATATATATATATATATATATATACATATATATATATATATATATATATATATATACATACATATATATATATATATATATATATATATATATATACACATATATATGTATGTATATGTATATATATATGTATATATATATACATATATACATATATACATATACATATATATATATATATATATATATATATATATATATATATACATATATATATATATATATATATATATATATATATATATATATATATATATATATATATATATATATATATATATATATATACATATATATATATATATATACATATATATATATATACATATATATATATATATATATATATATATATAGACATATATATATATATATATATATATATATATATATATATATATACATATACATACATATACACACACACAAAATGGGTCTACCTGAAAGTATCAAAATGCCACATGTCAAGGACCAGTACATCGGAACATCGCAGAATCCACTAAACACTGAATACCCAGAACTGTGAAACCTAACCCCGGGAAGTGAACCACTTGGCCATCATGGTGAACCTTGCCCTTTCCCCACTGTAGTGCGATCTCACAGTAGGAATATTTAGTTGGGGGAGGTATGGGGGGCAAAGCCCTCCACATTGGAGGGTTTTACTTGCTGCATTGATTGTATCAGACTCCTAGAATGACCCCCATGAACAGCCTCCACTACCTGTAGAATTTACAAAGCAAAAGGCAAAACGGAAGTAGGTTGCCAGGTCTTTCTTCCATATTACACTCACATGCACTCACACATACGGGCAATTATGGAGTCCCCAATTCAGCTAACAGCATGCCTTTGGAATGGGGTAGGAAACCAGAAACCAGAGTTCTTGGAGAAACCTCATGTTAACTCTGGGAGGCAAAGAAGGCACTAGCTAGTCATACAAAAAGAAAACAAAATTTTGCATTGGCATCTTTTTCAAACAGTGCTTTCACAATCTCTTGGCCTATTATATAGGGCAAGCAGTTTGCTTCTGACATATCTAATTTAGCCCATGTGAAGGTAATTTAAAAGGTCTTGAACTTTATGAAAATGGCTTTCTCAGTCTTCAGAAAATACTACATTATCCATATAGTCAACCTCATAACTGGCAAAAATTTTGACAGTCAGCCCAATGGAGTGTTGCAGGTGCTCTGTGCAGACCAAAAGGCATGATGCTTTAATGGAAAAGTTCTTCTGGTGTACAAACTGACATTTTCCTTAAGCTTCTGAGACTAGTTGAATTTGTCAATGCCCTTTGGAAGGTCCAGACTACGCAAAATCAACCCTTGCCCAATTTTTATCAGCTTGTCTACTTACTGTATGGGATACAAATTAAATTTAGATACACCACTCAACTTTCTAAAGTCAATACAAAACCATACCAACTCACTGGGCTTAGGAATCAGCTCTCTAGGACTGCTCAGCACAATTTGGAATATTGCTATGACCCCATGTTTGAGCACTTTCTGCAATTCTTTCTTAACCATTTTGCATTGGGATTGTGGCACAGAGTACAGCTTTCACATTTATATTTTCAACAAGTATTTCTGTGTTGTAATGGAAACTGGCTTTGTCTCGCAACTCTGAAAATGCACCTTTATTCCCTAGTACAACTTATTCGATACCTTGGTTCAAAGACAGTGATGTGGAGTTATTGATTTTTACACCAAGACACATTGTAGAGGCCTTAATTTCCTGTACAAACTTACCTGCTCCCGAAACGTCCAAGGTTTCAGAACATTTACAGTGGTAAAGTGTTCTGGATTTCTTTCTAAACAATTGTTTCACCTTGTCATTTATTTCAATTACTTTCAACAATTGCTTTCAGCAGTGGATATTAACACAAGTACTTAATCTCCTGGTTTGAACTTTCTGAGATGAAAATTTTTGTTATATTCTCTGTTGAGTCTCCTGTGTTGCCTCCACGTTTTCTTACCATACGTATAAGAGTTACTAACTTGTAATAAAAAATTATCGAATGGACAAATTGCCGAAAGTCACATGACCTAAACCGGGTCTACTTTAGGACCTTGAAAGTTTAATAGCTCGAATGCATATGGATCGAACCATATGCATCGAGCTATTAAACAATCAAATTCCAAAAAAACAAAAAAAAATACACACACAAAAAAAAAAATTAAACTAGTGTAGGCAGGGGGGCAAGCCCGCCTGCACCCCCCAAACCCCCCGCTACTTAAATATACCAACTCCAAGATTGCACTACATTGAAGTAAATGGAAATTTCCCCCTATGGAGATTTCCATTTACATTTTCGATGTTTTATGCTGTATTTCGTGTCGAGAATATCGTATTTGATATTCTCGGACTTCGAGCACATAACGTAGACCCATCTAAACTACATGAACAAAGAATTAGTCCATCAAACCATTTGGACTGAGACTGGATCAGGAAATTTGCCTCTCCCCCACTGTAGTGCAATCTCAGAGTTGATATAAATAATTATGGGGTTGTATGTGGGGGGGTTTCATTTGGATTTTTTTTCCCTGATGGACTGATTGCTCAATTATATAGTTTCAATCATATGACTTTTGATAATCTGTCCATTGGATGGTTTGTCATAGATCCTCGTAAAATACTCTATCACACTTTTAAAGAGGTCGTTTTCCTCCTCATGACTCACTTGCTTTATCTAACAAGCACCAGGGATACCTGCTATGCAACCGTTCAAATGATGTAAAAAACAGTTGAGGCTTGGGATGCATCCCTTATAGAAAAGGAAAAATATGTAGGTAGTTGGCCCCAATAGAAACTCAGTTCTACAACCTTTAATAAAGTACAATTTAAAGCTTTACTAAAACACTCAACTAAGCTCATCTGTGTAAGGGTGATATGCAGACAAATGTATCTAATTTTATAAAACTGACAAAGCTAATGTTTTAAAATGGAAACAAATGGGATACTTTGGTCAGTAAGAATTTCTTGGGAAATTCCTACTTTTAAGAGAACCACCTAGTTTATTTTGCTTTGGACTTTACATTAACTCTTTGTAGAGTGACTGTCAAAAAAATTTGTTACAGGATCGGATTTCTGGAAAATAGTGGGGTAGGTACCAGGTTCACAGTTGCAGATTCCGTTGCTGCAGGCTAAGCAGTTGGTGGCCCATGTCTTTCTTGAAGAAACTTTGTTTAGTACCCTAAAGCTTTAAAAATTACTTGCACTTTGTGCAAACTCAGCAGCTAAAGTTCAGTGTACACACAGTTTTTGCTTCACAGGAAATGTTCCCAAATAAAAATACAGCTACACGTACTTCAAAGCAAAATTTTTCCACTGCAATGGGCATTCTTCCTCTAGGACAAATCCTCCATATGGCCACAAGTTTATGAAAACAACCTTTTTTTTTTACTGCAACAGTAATCTCTTTGGCCCATACAGGACTTCCTCTGGCCAAGTGTTTCACTTGAAGACCTGCTTCTGTTTAGCTGTCAGTCAGTAATTAACATCCCACACTCCAGCAGGGTTTGCAGTCCATTCTTGGATGAGAAGATCCAATGAAAGTAAAGCAAATGGGAAAGTCAGTGTTACAAAAAATACCCTTTTGCCCAATGCAATCCACCAATGCAGACTTTTTCCATGCTATCAGTAGCAGAAACAGTATCTGGAAACTCTCTCTCAGTTGAAGTTAAAATTTTACTTTGAGTCAAATAAATGTTTTTGTACCAAAAGCAGGAGAAAAAGAAATACAGGCACAGCAGCTGATTTAGTAAAAAGTCATTGTTCAGTACACAAGCTTAGCATTTCTTGCAAAGCACGCCAGAAAACAAACTGTACTTACAAGCAGCAATTGTTCACTTTACCAGACACTATCAACACTGTCTACAACACAAGCCTGGATAACTTCTCTTGGTGTCTTCTGTTTTCAAGAAAGCCATATGAATTTTCTCTCCTTACAAGGGAACCTTCCAAACTGATTTTACAGCTTCCTGGAAGATTTCAGTGTAGTTCCTTTCGTGATCCAGATGCCAGGAAATTTACTTCTTCAAAGGGCAGCAGTCCTGATACAGACCTAGAGGCACAGCTGCCTCTTAATTGTTATGGATTCAGAATGTCTGCCTTTCTGAAACTGCCAATGTACTTCAGACTCTCTGACACCCTCTTCTGTTATCAGCATTTCATGGTTAGGCAGTCACTATAGTAAAAACCAAAATGTGTTCCAGCATTTGAACACCCAAAAACACTGTAGGGTTGATGTTAATTTAAAGCATGAATGGACAAACTGGTAAATCAGTATTGAAAGTGAAAAACATTTTCCTCAACAGCAGAAATTAAGAATCTGGAGATTATAATGCATACTATTTATGCACCTGCAATTATTTATTTCTTCTATTTCATTGTAGCTGTGATTCACAGGGTTGTTTAAATTACTGTTTCTTTAAAACATGCTCTGCCATGTAAAGTACATCACAATATAATGTGAATTAAGAGTTTTGCTCTTTCCATCATGTTATATGATCTTGGAGTTAATATATTTAATGTTGTGTGGAGTTTAACCCCCACAAGATGAAGAGTGCAAGTGGGGGGGCTTGCCCCACTGCAAAAAAGTTAAATGTTGTATATTAATCGATTGTAGTTTATTGGGCAAGTCTTTTATATGTTTCCAACTAACCTGCAATCTCCTACTTATTTTGTTTGTAACTGCTGGTGCACGTTTATTTTGAACAGTTGCATATGTTGTCACATTTGAAGACTCAGGATTTAATCACTTGAATTTGATGAACTACATCTCAAATAAATGTGACATCAGTGAGAAATATAATGCAGAGCTATAGTGCCATTCCTGTTTCAAAGTGTTGAATAAATCACACAGCTCTTAGAATACAAGTGTCACTGAAATTCTTTTTTGAACTTCCAAAGACAATATATGACAAAAACACATGGCCACCTCTCTAATTAATAAGACCACACTGCATCAATCTGGGGACATGTTTTTATCAGTTTCAGAAGAAATCCACCTCTAACACAAATTCCATGTCCTTCATGCATTCTGATGGACTGCATTTAGGGAACTTATTTATTTGCAGTTTGATTACCGGGGAAGTCCAGTTGGGCCAAACTGACCCAATTTCAGTGGAGGCCCGGGGAGAAAAGCTCCAAGATGCATTAAACAATTTAGATACAACTGACAGTTAATATTAAATATAATATTATGTAGAATAGTTACTCATAAATGCATTCAATAGCATGCATAGTTAACCAAATGGAGTAGTGGTTCCAGTCCACTGTTGCTATCAAAAAGCAAAGGTTTGGGGGCGTGGCCAAGATGTCAGCATAAGAACAGCAGCTTTTTGATGCTCTGTCTATAAGTCTCATTTCTGACCGGATTTAATTGGAAATCTTTGAAATACATTGGAAAAAATCTATTTATAAATATTCTCTTCACTACTGTGGATTAATAGCCGGAGAAAAATTAAAAATTTCCAGTGATTTTTCTCACAAACTACCTGTCAGAATTTCAACAGCTGTATACAGTCTACTAGAGACATGAGTCATTCAAAGTCATCAGCTCAAGACAGCTTCATGAACAAAGAATTACAGACTACAATTACAAGTATACAAGACCTTTCCACTAAAATGGACAATTTAGAAAACATCATGGAGAATATGAAAATAGAAAGTAAGAAACAAATTGAAGATTTAAAGGAGATAATTTCAAAACACTCAGATCAAATAGCAAGCCTAGAATAATCGGTGAATGAAATAGATGGAAGACAGATGGAGAACGACAGTCAATTTTTTTATTGAAGCAAAACAACTCGTCAATTGAAAAAGTGGAAGATTTGGAGTCAAGATCAAGGAGAAATAATATTAGAATTTATGGAGTTCCTGAAAAGACAGAAGGAAATAAGATTCTTTTCTTAAATAATTGGTTGCCCAATATATTAAATCTTCCTGTCACTATCATATGGAATTGAAAGGGCTCACAGGTCTTTATCAAATTATTCTGCATTAAAAAATCCAACCTCAGCAAGATCCATCACAGTTAAGTTTTTGTCAACACAGGATAAAGATCTCGTGTTAAAAACTGTTTGGTCAAAAAGTCCCATTCAAGAAAATGGAAGAATCATTAGATTTGATAATGACTATACATTTGTAACAATAGCAAAAAGAAAAAAGTGTGTGTTCCTCTCATTAAAGACCTCAAGAAAGCTGAAATAAAAGCCCAAATACTTTTCCCTGCTAGAATAAAAATCATTCTCCCAGATGGTCAGAGAATTTTTAATATTGAAGAAGCAACAGAATTTGTCAAAAGACATAACTTACTAGATAAATCTGAAGATATGGAGCTTTCTACACCAAGCCTAAAGAGACAAGCTACTAATGGGCAAGGCAATAACAAATGACAAAACCACAAAAAAGCTCAAAGGGAAGTAAGACATAAATCTCTAACTTCCAATGGGCATAATTCCTTAAGAACAAGACCAACACAGCATGCTATGAGGTAAGATCTCATAATAAATATATACAGATATATATGTCTGATTCGTCTTTCTTCCTCTCACTATAATAATTCTTACCGTTAAATACTCATACTTATCATTCTTTGCCTTTTCCTTTCTCTGTTATAGATTTCTCATCCCCTACATATTCCACAGCATAATAGACCAAGTATGAATGATTAAATAAATATACAAGAATTTATGAATATACAGGATTGAGAATTAGTATTTATTTTAATTAAGTGTTAATTATAGGTAGCATAGTGTGTAAACGTTCTGCTTAAATACAGACTGCGTTGCAAGTATAGAGCACCAAATCAGTAGAAATAGAATTACTGTAGGTTGGGAGACAGAAGGGAGACCTCAAGCATGCACATAACCTTTCGTTGGTGTTTAAATGACTAAAGTGAAACATCACAGGTTTCCATTTTTTTTTCTTTTTCTTTTATCTTGTAAAATAGAATGTGATAATATATTTTGGGGTGGGAGGGATCCTTTCTAGAGAAGTGCAGAGTTTTGAATACATTGTTGGCAACAGCAGTTTTTACGTGAATACATTAGCGTTTTAAATTTGTAAAAAGCTTCATAAGAACCAAAGCTCGAGCGCTACATAGATCCGCAGCTCTTTGGGACTGACACATAACCGTGGGAACTGGAAGTTATGAAGTATTTGACTTCGGAACCTGTGTCGCACATTAGAAATCATCTGCGACAGAAGAAAATGATGAAACAAAAGTTTTTGCAGTCGAGGCAGTTCTAAAAATGTCTTAAAGCAATACAAAATGTAAATGTATGAACTGAATAACAAAACGGAACACTTTTAATGAAAAACACATACATGGGCAGTCTGAAAGCAGTAAGTGTGTGTATTTTATAAATATTGTATTAAAATGCCACTATATAATTAATGACCAGCACAAGCAAAGCTATGTGCTATTAGCTCTTTCCAAAACACAGTGGTATAGGTAAAGGTGAAGACTTAGAATGAATACACCCCTGAAACCCAAATGTTAGAAAGCAGTAATAAAGAATATATTGAGGAAATAAGAGGGGATGAGAGAGTGGGAGAAGGAGGAAAGAAAGAGAAATTGCTTTAGTTAATAGTAAACAAATAAAACTATTACAGATGCATTTAATGAAAATATAGGTTAGAACTTAAATTAACTGATACAAATACAAACAGATGCACTTTATCAGCTATACTATCAATATAACATACTGAACAGTTTTTTTTTGTTGCTATAATTAAAAACAACTAATGTACATAGGCATATAAATTAATTAATATAATCCACTATAAAAACAGCATTGTACACACAAGTGAGGAGGGGGATTGAGGGTTAAATGAAAGGAAAAGACGATTCTCACAAATTAATAAGATTGAAACACACACAGTAATATAATAACATAAATCAAATGCTTTAAGTTACACACTCTTTAGCCAAGTTATTCTACATATAGTTCACAAATAAAATGTGGAGGAGGAATAGACGGGAGGGAGATGAGAGAAAGAACAAAGAATATATTTATGTTTTAACTACTAATAAAAATCCTTTTATAATGTGCAACACCAATTTAAACTATAAATTAGAATTAGACGTATATTCATCGCCCATAATTTAAGTCAGAACTAGAAAGATATTGCTATTCTTAATAAAAGTTTCTAGTTTGTACATTGTTTGAATTACACGTCAGAATATGAGAACACAATCATACTATTTTAACACAAACATATACCAAGCATAAGCATTTATCTCATGATTATATCTTATATGCAATTGTGATTATATATGTTTCACTAGATGTCTTGAAACATTATGAGTTTTAGTAATTATGTGCAATGTTGTAAAAATATTGAATATGATTAACTGTATACTTAATAAAGGGCAGAAGCATCTAGATAAAGGCTGACTGGACGTAAGACTGTTAGAGGCGGTGGCTAGGATGACATGTTCATCAAGCCAGGAATTTAAATATCTGTACTTTGATTTGTATATAGTTAGATATGTTGTGCTAATTTTATTCATTTTTATGTACCTGCCCATAATTAAAAGTAACAGATATATTTGTATCCTTGAAAATGTTCTCTTATAAATGTATGCCTTTAAATGTTAACGGCCTTAATAATCCTATCAAAAGAGGAAGTACAGTTAAATATCTGAAACTGAATAAAGTAGATATAGGCTTTTTACAAGAAACTCATATCATTAGTAAAGACCTAGATAGAATGTCCTTTAATGGCTACATGGTTCTTGTGGAATCTCATTACCAGACCAAGAGAAGAGGCATGATGATACTGTGGAAAAAAACATTACCAATGCCTAAAGTCATATATACATACTCAGACAAGAATGGCATGTTATGTTTGGTAGCTTTAGAGATAAATAAAAGACATGTAACTTTAGTAAATTCATACTGGATACCTGGTATTGGAGCAGTAACAGCGAATAAGCATTTAGAGGTAATCGCTACTAAATCCAAAGGAGAAATAATACATGCAGGAGATTTTAATTGCCTTCTCACAGCAAAATACACCACTAAAGATGATAAATTTAGAATGTCCTCTGCAACCAAAAAATTTAAAAATGTTAACATATTTTGTCGTAGAGACATTTATGATATAAAAGAAGTGCACTCATTAAAATATACCCATTATTCATATAGGTATGATACACAAACAACTGATAAAGTACTAGTTACTAATAACATATTGCCTAAGATCCAAGAAGTTCTAATTAGTTCCTGCCCACTACCAGACCATAATGCCTTATTCTTCAAGGTTAACATCATGCCTAAAGACCTAATAACCTGGCAAAGACTACCTGCATACATTACTACACTTAATGGATTTAAAGAATGGCTTCTAAGTGAGATAAAAATCATACCTGGATATAAATGACAATAATGAGACTAAGACTATACCTTTGGGATTCACTAAAATCGTATTTATACAGTAAAATCAAAAAAGGTATCTAAATAAAAGAAAACAATGGGAAATTAATTAATAGAAATACAATCAAAAATTGACACAAGAAAGAATTTAAATACCAAAGATATAAAATCTAATTCTAAACTAAAACCATTAAACGCAAAGTATACAGAAATTGTAAATTATAAAGTGCCAATAAATTTAGAGAAGTTTAAAATCCAATCCTATTCATTGAAGCCCAAAAACCTATACAGGCTGGCAGTCAAAGCAAAACATTTAGCAAGTATTAACCAAATAAAAGAAATTACAGATAATACAAGAACTAAATTAAGTCATGTAACAGAACACAAAGAAATTTTGGAGGTTTTCAGAGCACACTATGAAAAGGTAAATAGCACTAATATAGATCCTGATAGCAATGCACTTAAAAGTAACTTTTGGAATGAAAATATTAATAAAAAAGTTACAAAGGAACAAAACACCAATTTGCTCAAATCAATATCACTAAAAGAAATTAAAGAATGCATTCAAAATATTAAAAACAACAAGGCTCCAGGACTACATGGAATTATAGGGGAAATCTATAAATTATTTCCTGAGGACACCTTAAATATTCTAGTGGCAGCTTTTGAGGAATTCAGAAAAAATAAAAAAATCTTTCCATCATGAAGTATGCTATAATATCCCCCATTCTAAAGCAAGATAAAGACCCTAAATTAGTCACATCATACCGACCTATATCATTGATAACTGTAGATTATAAAATTTGTACCTCAACACTTGCAAAACGACTGAATTAATTTATCCCTAAAATAATAGCAGATGATCAAACAGGTTTCATTCTGAATAGGAAAATTCAGGACAATGTCATCAGACTTCTAACTTTAATAGATGTTGCAAACAAGGGTAAAAAAGAACGGTCAATTATTAGTCTAGATATAGAGAAGGCATTTAATTCTTTATCCTGGTCATACTTATTTAAAGTTGTAGAAACATTTAATTTCTCTACAGATTTCATAGAATTAATAAATAGCATATACAAGAACTCATTATCTTATATTAAAACCGGAGCTTTTTTATCTAAAAATGTTTAAATACTAAAAGGAACTAAGCAAGGTTGCCCTTTGTCACTTCAATTATTTGCATGATCAGTGGAACTATTTGCAAATTACATAAGAAATAATAAGTAGTTTTGTTGTTAATTCAAATTACACCTCCAAAATGCAATTATTTGCAGATGATATTGTATTAACTATAGGAAATCTAAATTCCTCAATAAAATACATTACAGAAGCTATAGGGCAATTTGAGAAAATTTCAGGTCTAAAGTTTAATAGCAATAAAACTGAAACATTGTTATTGAATAAAAAAAAATGAATACGGGATGGAGAAAGCACAGCAATTTTAGTTGGGAAAATAACTCTCTTAGATACCTAGGAATACACACAAAACCAAGTTGGAAAGAAACCATACAAGTAAATTATAAAAATGTATTATATACGATTAAAGAATACCTAAAAAAAATGGAATAAAATGTTTTTTACTTTTGAAGAGAAGTTAACATTAATAAAAATGTGTATTCTTCCAAAATTTCTGTTTCTTATTCAAACCATAATTATCAGCCCTCCTAAAAAAATAAAACAACTTACCTCACTTCTAATTAAATTTCTATAGTCCCCACAAAAGCAGAGAATAAGATATGATTGGCACTACAGAGAATGGGAAAAAGGTTGCATTCCCAAATTTAGAGCTTTATACTGAATCAGTTCTAATTCATATTGTAAAGCTAGTTGTTAAGCAGCAAACATACATCAAACTGGAAAAAGTTACACACAAATATTTTATTATTCAATACAGATGAAGCAATAAACAATGATATATTTACAGAAAATAATAAAATATTTTTAGTAGTAAAAGACTTGGTACATAAAGAAAATAAACATGAGAAACTACTACATTGTATTATTTATATACTAAACAATTTTAAGAGAATAAACAGAAATTATATTGCAAGGCATTTTTCAATATTAATGTTTCCAATAGCACTCAAAGAGTTGTCTAGATTTTTTAATATGAAGAAAATAATGGAAATGAAAGGCAATGGACTAAATTATTGGCATCAATTTCTAGGCACCAATAAAATTCATGATACGAACAGTCTTACAGCCAGGTATAACATAAATCAAAATAATTGGTTAAATATTCAAACATACAGAGAACATCTAATAAATGAGTTTAAAAGGAACCAAGTGACCAACATTTTATTGCAGCTTAAAATAATCTTTTTTATGCGAGTTAAATTCAGTGCACTATAGCATGGGATTTTCTCTGAGATAAACAAGACACTAAGAACAGACTTAAAACAACCTGAAGATTCATTATGGAGCTATATAGAGAAAACAAATTACATTTTTCTGAAAATGATAAATTATTAATACTCAGGTCAATTAAACACACATGTCTCTATTGGAAACCTTTTACAGGGAAATTTATACACAAGTTACATCCCTCCACAAAAAATAGCTACAATATCAAATAAAACTAGTCGTAACTGTTGGAGAAGTGATGAGAACCTATGTGCAGATTGGATACATATGTTCCTTGAATGCAGAATGGTTACTCCTTTCTGGCAGGAATTTAGAGATTTTACAAAGGCATTGTGGACAGATGAGCGCATAATAACAGATGCACTATTATTGTTTAATGCTCCAATACCAGAATATATACCAAAAACACAAGTGCATCTTCTTTGGTCTCTTCTAGCAATAGCAAGGAAAAACATCACTTCAAACTGGAAAAGCAAAAACAAATCATATTCTCTGAGTTTATATTACTGGCCAAGACTGTATGTAATAGAGAACTTCTAACTCTTGCTTCAAGAACAACAAGAATAACGCATAAGAAATTATCCTGGATGAAGTTTAATAAGTTACTAGATAAAATGTAATAATTCTAAGCAAAGTAGATTAATGTTATGGGCTTTGTATATAGCTTTATTACTTATTGTTATGTTTTATATATAAATTGTATAAACGATGTAGAAATTTCATGATCTTATGAAAATTAATAATAAAGTTTTTAAAAAAAAGCAAAGGTTTGCCAGTGCCAAAAACATAAATCAAGGAATGGTTACTTGGTTGTATCAAGCTGATGATGACCACCCTTACTGAACATGTGGATGAGAGCATGCATGCGAAAGGGGAGGTTCACAGTCAGCTATAATGGTGAGACAGTTGCCCACACCAGCCACTGAGTGTGGGATTAAGTTTAAAACAGAAATGCTCAGAGCTTGTATCAGAGATGATGTAGTCTTTGGGGAGCCATGTTATTCCCCACTTTAAGACGGGGGTTTGTCCTTAAATACAGATGGTTGTGGTCTGGGGGAGTGAACCCAATACTTCAGGTTATTGACATCAGGATACTGCATGTCTTGGTGACTGATGAAAATGACAGCAATATAGGCAGGGGCAGAGACATTTCCATGGCTGCTTGTTTCACTGCTCCCTCCTCCGTTTGTTCTCCTTCATGCTGAAGCCTCTCCATTTACTGCAAGTGCTGATGGATTCCAGACCGAAGGGGGTGCTTGAAGGTTGGCAGATATATAGGTCAAAGCATGTAGAAGAAAGAAAAAAAAATAGAAGAGGAATTCATTTATGAAGCAGTTTGCAAATTGCTAAAATACTGTTCCGAAGTATTAACAGAAGAAATTGGAATTCTGTGAGAGCTTATATGTACAGCCAGTAAATCTGGAAATGACAGTGATTTGGCATAGTTTTTCATAGTACGCAATTTTACTGTGAGGTAACCTTCCCGGTTAACAAATGTAAAATAAAATAAATAACTGTTTCCAGATCACTTAAATTTGATGTTATGTAAACTGAATAGTTCATGAGAAATCTTTGTCTTGTTTCATAGAATGCATTTGTATAATACAATTTTCCATTAGGAAGGAAGTTAGTTTCATTTGTAGCTTGTACAATACCTGATGTAAGTAAGACTACTTGGTTTCTTTGAGGTAAAAAATAAACGTGTCACGTACATAACTGCTTAACGCCATGCTGAGGTCTAAATTTCCGGTTTAGGTGTGTGAAATTTTGGACATAACAAATCCTGTTATTTACAAAGCTGATTTGGGAAAGTCATGTTAATTGCATAGTAATTTATTATAAATGTCATGATTGTGTGCTTCATATCCTTTAAGGTATACATTTTTAGTTCAAAGAAAACTTTAAGAATTTTGTGGTTAACATTGCTTAAGAGTAAGATTTCAAAATGCTTTATATTGATTTTTTATAACTGAAAATTACCAATCTGAGCTTCATTTATCTGAATTTTATGATTTAAGTTCTTTCCTCTACATGCTTGACCTATATGTCTGCCAACCTGGAGTCCATCAGCATTTCCAGTATATGGGGAGTCGTCAGCATGAAGGAGAAAGTACAGTTTTGTACCTACCATAAATGTAGATGTTCGAGTGTTCACACTGCTGCAGTCATTACACTTGGGTTATCCTGCCGTCCAGGTGGTCCTGCAGTCGGCCAGAGTTCCAAAGTCTTGGTCCGGCTTCGGTTGCTGTCACTTCTTCCCTGATGTCAGTGCGCCAGGGATATATAAGATGCATCAGATGCCATTTTCTTCAGTTTTTCTTGCCCCAGATGCCAGGTGCCCCCATGTATTTAGGCAATACATATTGCTAATAAAAAATATACATATAAAATAAAAACAATACCTTCAGTTACAAGAAATATACCACACAGGTTGTACAGGATAGAAAGGTATAGATAAGTCCAGCTTGTTCAGAGGGGATGGAGGGTAACCTGGACTGCAGCAGTGTAAATACTCAAACATCTACATTTATGGTAGGTACAAAACTGTACTATGTTCATCGTGTTACACTGCTGCAGTCATTACACTTGGGTGGAATCCCAAAGCTAAGGTTGGGTGGCTGGTCTATAAAGAGTTAGGATTGGCTATGAGGCCCTGCAGAACTGCAGTGGCAAATCCTGCTTGGGATTTAGAGTAGAGTAAAGAGGCAAGTGGTAATGCTTGGTAAAGGTGTGCACTGAACTCCAAGTTGCAGCCTCCAAAATTTCCTTGGTAGGTACTCCTCTGAGAAAGGCTGAAGTGGCTGTTGCCCTGGTGGAATGTGGCCTAATGTTATTAGGGACTGATTGTCCATGCTGAGTTCATAGGTTCATTCATTAGGGTTCATGGTACTAGGCTATCTGCCTGCCCAAGCATAGCCTAGCTACCCCCATAGTGGCCACCCACCTTCGAATAAAGCTTATAAAAACTATGCCTTTGCATTTTGCTGCTCTCTGTCAAGACACTGAAGTAATCCTAGGGGTAGTATCTGCAATGCAATCTCCATCCATTGGTCATCTTCCTCTGACAAGGCCAGAGAGGTGCTCTGCCTCTCACATGTGGGGATTTTGTTCCACACATAGGAGTCTCTTCTGTGATGAAAATCTCTCCTCAGCACATTCTATTTATAAAACTGTACTATGAGTGTAGCAGCAATGAATACAGTGTCCAATCCATTTGGATATAGTCTGCTTTGAGATAGCTTTGCCCTGTGATCCTGCAGCATATGCTACAAACAGTTGCTCAGTTTTCCTGAAAGCTTTTGTTTTGTCCAAGAAGCATAGCTGCCTGTGTATGTCCAAAGAGTGCAGAAGTTTCTCCCCTTTATTCTGGGGGTTTGGATAAAAAGTTGGCAAATGGATGATTTGGTTAAGAGCCACACTAGATACCACCTTTGGCATAAAGGTAGGGTTTGTCCTTAAAGAAACCCTGTCCTGATGAAAAATTATAAAAGGTTCCACTGCCATTAATGCCTGTAGCTCTGAGACTCTTCGTGCTGAAGTTACTGCCAGGAGCAGAGTTGTTTCCTATGATAAAAATTTTAGATCGGCTGTATTGGCTGGCTCAAAAGGTGGCAGGGTAAGTTTTTCCAAAACGAAATTGAGGTCCCAAGTTGGTGTTGGTGCTCTCCGGGGCGGTCTTATGTTTATAGCCCTTCTGAGGTACTGCTTTAGCAAGGGATGAGAGAATAAAGGAGGATCCATGTTGTAATGTGCTGAAATGGCAGAGGCTTGGATCTTAACTGATGAGAAGGACAGGCCTTTGTCCAGCATCTCAGTTAAGTATTGTAAAATCTGAGGAATGTTTGGGACAAGAGGGTCAAGGCTTTGAGCCTGGTTCCAGGCGCAGAACCTCTTCCATTTTTCTGAGTAAGCTTTCCTGGTGCTAGGCCTCCAAAATGACATCCATAACAGCTTTGGAGAGAGGTGTTGCCTGTTTGACTAATGAATCTGCCATGCAGCCAGGTTTAGGTTTTTAAGCTGACCGTGCAGGATCCGATTGTTTTGTTCAGTCAGAAGGTGTGGAATTTGAGGCAAAATCCATGGTTGGCCTTGAGCTAAGTCCTTTAAGATTGGGTACCAGTGCTGGCTTGGCCAGTCTGGAGCAATCAGGATCATCTGTGTTTTTTCTTGTCTGGCTTTTAGGAGTACCTTTGAAAGGAGAAGCAGTGGTGGGAATGCATAAACTTTTAGGCTCTTCCAGCTGAATGAGAGAGCATCCACATTCCATGCTTGTGTGTGATAAGTCCTTGTGCAGAATTTTTGTAGTTGGCAATTCAGAGGGGAGGCAAAAAGATCTATGTCTGGGCATCCCTATTTTTGCGTTACCATGCTGAAGATTTGTGGATTCAATTTCCATTTGTGAGGTTCCATGATATTTCTGCTTAGATCGTCTGCCAGAGTATTTTTCTTTCCTGGCAGGAATTGTGCTTGCAGATGAACTTGTTACGTTAGAGCTGTGTTCCACAAGGTCATGGCTTGCCTGCATAGGGGATAAGAATGAGTGACCCCCTTGCTTATGTACCACATTACTGTGGTGTTGTCTGTCTTTAATAATAATTGTCCTGGATGCAGGAAGGTCCTTGAAAGCTGTTAGGGCATTTTGAACAGCCAACATCTCTTTTTGATTGATGTGAAGATGCATCTGGTCTGTGCTCCACTTGCCCTGAATGCATTTTCCTGTCATGTGTGCTCCCCAGGCATAATGCGAAGCATCTGTTAGAGTCTGCCTGGCTGTGGGCAGGGTAAAAGGCTGACCCTTGTTTAGGTGACATGCCTGTGCCCACCATCGAAACTCCTCTTGTAGGCAGGGAATCATTGGTATTACTGCTTCTAAACTGTGAGAGTGTTGAGTCCAAACACTTTTCAGGTACCACTGTAATTTCCTCATATGCAGTCTGGCATATGGTATTAGTAGTATGCAGGATGCCATGAATCCCAGGGCCTGCAGAATTTTTCTTGCAGGGAGATGGGACGTTTTTGCCAGTAATTGAAAATATTTGTCTGGCATGAGATAAGCCATCTGGGCCATTGTATTTAAGCTGGCACCCAGGAATATAATCTGTTGTGAGGGCACTAGTTTTGACTTCTTTTCATTTACTGTGTACCCCAGAGAAATTAGCAACTTTTTTACAAATGCCAGATGCTGTAAAAGAATGTTCTTTGTCTCTGCTTGAATGAGACAGTCATCCAGGTATGGATATATTTGAATTCCTTTTTGTCTGCAAAATGCAATTACTGGTGCCAGGCACTTTGTAAAGACCCTGGGCACAGCAGATAGGCCAAAGGGCAGTGCAGAGAATTGGTAGTGCATTGTACCAGCTTTGAATCTGAGGCATCTTCTGCAATTTTGTCTGATAAGGACATGCAGGTATGCCTCTGAGGTCCAGAGTAACAAGCCAAGCCTTCTTGCCCAGCATGGGTAGAAGCTGTTGTAATGTCAACATTTTGAATTTCGGAATATCCAGGTAAGTATTTAGAATTGAAAGGTCTAGTATGGGCCTCTAGGCCTTGTTCTTTCTGGGGACCAGGAAGAGTCTTGAGTAAAATCCTTGTCCTTGTTCCTGTTGTGGTACTTTTATTCTGTGGCAGGTCTGGCATTCCTTTTAGCCTTGTTAAAGTATGAAAGTGGAACTTGTAACCTTGAGACACAATATTCAGAACCCATTTGTCTTGGGTGATTGTTTGCCAGCTTTGAGAAAAAAGTGCTAGTTTTCCCCCAAAGGGGGCTGCCAAAAGGGAAGTGCTTGGTGTATGAAGGGGTAAGTCATTGGGACTGTTTCCTGTAAGGTTGAGACTTGTCCTCACCTCCTTTTGGGGTTGAGGTGCCCCACTGTCGTTGTCTGTTAGAGCCTTGGGGTTGAGATCTGCCTCTTGGGAATCTGTATCTGCCTCTCTGTAGCCTGTCTGACACTGGAAAGGACCAATTCTTTGTTGGCCAATTTCTGCTAAATCGAGGTGGCTGTACCTGTAAGAAATCCTTGACTGTTTGCATAGATTTAGCTTTATCCTCCATTTTCTTTAACACCTCTTCTGTCTTAACACCAAACAAGGTATCATGCTGTAAGGGAGCATCCAATAATTTTGCCTTAACATAATCAGGTAAACTCTGTTCTTTTAACCAAGCATGTCTTCGAATTACAGAACCTGTAACTGCGGCTCTACAAGAGTCCTCTAAAGAATAAAAACCACACTGCAGAGTATGTCTTCCCACCTGTTCAACTGCATGCAATAAATCCTGCATTTCTTTACAGTCAGGAGCTTCTGAGCTTGCAAGCATTTTCTGTTTTAACTGAGCCATTAAATATTGTTGGTACTTAAGCATGTGAAACTGGCAATTTAAAGCCCTTACTGCTAAAGTTGCAGAAGTGTAAACTTTCTTCCCCCATCTATCCAAAGCTCTGGAATCTCTCAGAGGGTACTGGATTTTTTTGCAATGGAAGCCTTAACCCCTTTTGGACCCTGGGAAATAGTTTCTGGATCAGCAGAAGGATTTTTATAAAGAAACTTGAGAGAGTCAGGGGACTCTATAATACCTATCTGGCTTGGCTGGTGCAGGGGGCAAAGAATCTGGAGATAAGCTGGATTCAGAGAACACATCATCCACAATATCTAGCACAGGCGGAATAGCCAGGGGCCTATGCTGAGGCAATAAAAGGAAATCCCTGAGCCTTTTCTTGGACTCTGAATAATCCTGACTTTCCCAATGGAAATGCTCCCTCATGGTATGTAAAGTTTCCCCAAAAGAATAATCCTCAGGAGGAGAGGCTGAAGGGATAGATTCTTCAGCATCAGAGTCCTCATAGGGGGTAGGGAGTATCCCTGGTCTGAAGAGGAATCAGAGGAAATGGAAACCTGATCAGAGGAATCATAGTCAGTATCTTGCCTAGGCCTTTTCTCAGAAGGGGGGTGGGAAACCCTGACTAGAGTAATGAGGTCTTCGGCCATTTTAAGCATCTGTTTCTTAGGCATGGAGGACTGTCCAGGAGAATGCTGTACTTGCTTCTTTGTCTTTAATGGTACTTTTGTCTTGGCTGTTGCTTTAATGGTAAGTTGTGAAGGTCTAAAAACACCCTCAGAAGCCGATGCTAGCTCAGTGGCTCCGGACCCATCTGAGGGGTTAGTTTCCATAGGCCCAATACCTTGAGTTTCCAGAGGCCTAGTTGTCTCCACATGGGAGACAGAGGTGGCCTGTGGTTCTGAGGTAGCGGGTGTCAGGGACTGCGAAGGCACCTCAGTGAGAACCAGTGACTGGCCTAGAAGAGGTTTCATCATCCGTTTTCAACCTCGGATGCCTGTCTTTATCCTTGTCTTTGTGTTTTTTCGGAATTGCGGTCGTCGGTTGATCCGACGGCATAGTATAATTGTACCTTCGGCCAAAGTAGTGCAAAGCAAAATCAAAACATCTTTTTATAGTGCGTTTGTTAAATCTAGCACAAAACCGACAACTAGTGACGTCGTGATCAGGGCCTAGGCATGGAAAACAGTAAGAGTGGAAGTCCTTATGAGGTATTTGCTTCCCAAAAGAAATACGATTAACTTTTTCTGACATCGGTCTGAGGCAAGAAAAAAGTTTCCCCAACGGGGTACTTAGCTTTATTGAAGACTTCAGATCTGAAATTCGACTTCGAAAATCTCAGGAGTCGGCCGACCGGCACTTGCGAACTGCTTCTGCTTCGGGCACCGCATGGCAAGAAAGACTGAAGAAAATGGCATCAGATGCATCTTATATACCCCTGGCGCACTGACGTCAGGGAAGAAGCGACAGCAACAGACGCCGGACCAAGACTTTGGAACTCTGGCCGACTGCGGGACCGCCTGATGGCAGGATAACCCAAGTGTAATGACTGCAGCAGTGTAACACGATGAACATCACCAAACAAAGGAGGGAGCAGTGAAACAAGCAGCCATGGAAATGTCTCTGCCTCTGCCTATATTGCTGTCATTTTCATGAGTCACCAAGACATGCAGTACCCTGATGTCAATAACCTGAAGTTTTGGGTTCACTCCCCCAGACCACAGCCATCTGTATTTAAGGACAAACCCTGTCTCTAAAGTGGGGAATATCATGGCTCCCCAAAGACTACATCATCTCAGATACAAGCTCTAAGAGCATTTCTGTTTTAAACTTAATCCCACACTCAGTGCTGGTGTGGGCAACTGTCTCACCTTTACAGCAGACTGTGACCTCCCCTTTCACATGCATGCTCCAATCCCACATGTTCATTAAGGGTGGTCATCATCAGCTTGATACAACCAAGTTCCCATTCCTTGACTTATGTTTTTGGCACTGGCAAACCTTTGCTTTTTGATACCAACAGTGGACTGGATCCACTACTCCATCTGCCCAGTCCAGCAAGCTTCTGCAGCACCAAAGATGCTACTCAGACCCTGGCTGTCGAACAGTAGTCAAAGATTTTAATCACTCTTCACCATGACTTTGGCCATAACTCCACTACTATTTGCGAAAACAAAATTGTTGCTTTTGCTTTGGCAAACTTCAAGAAACTTTTCTGTGATTTTTTTATATTGTCCTGAAGTCGGTTATTACACACTTACACAGTACAACATTTCGGTTTTTCTTCTGTAAAAACACTGGCTAGCATTTTTTTTCTGGTAACTTGCCAGTGTTTTCACTGTCTTCATATAAATATTGATCTTTCCAGCTAAAAAACATACAGCAAATAATGCAAACAACATTAGTAAACAAAAGAGCTCAAACAAGATGAAACTATGGCACTATATAACAAACTAAATGACTTGACATACTGGTCTACATTGTACACAAATGACCACCTGCAGCACAAACTGCTTTGTCCTCTCAGCCCTGTGATCGGCATGGGCTCATGATAATGCCCAATTTAAGTCTTTGTGCACGGCTCATGTGCTGTCAATTGGCAGCAGCGTTTCGCTCCCTTTCCCACTCCCCTTATTTACTGGGCAGTCACTGCACAGCATTCATCCCCTCTTCATTCTCCCCTTCTCTTCTGGGCCAATTCAAGATGTGGAATATCACATAGTGAAGCTGAGAGGGGCATGGTGGTTACACCACCCAGTTAGATCAGGCAGGACTGGTCAACAAGGGCTGTGAATAAACCAGCTATTATAATGCTCTTCAGAGTGATCTGGCTACTCCGATAAATTCTGAGACTACACAAGATGTAGTGTGTTATATTAATAAATGATATACTATAAGTTATGTATGGCAAATGTGGTATTCAAAAAGCAAATGGTTACAATGTCATTGCTGAGTCACAAGTACTTCGAGATGAAGAACTAGGATAAAACTTTTTCAGTATAAACAAGTCCACTAGCTGTACTTTGCAGAAAATCTAACAAAATGACATAGGTTGAGCCTAAATGTAGTTTTTGCAATGTTGTGCTCCGAAATCAATTTCAGGAAGTTCACAACCTATATCATAATATATAACCGTGATTATTTTAATCTAGGCTAATGGAAGGATCAGTTACACACATATGGAAAACAGCTGTTACCCCTGTTTTAAAGGAGGAAATATACATTAGAAATTAATGTCCAATTAGTATGGCATGCACTGTAGGCAAATGCTTTGAAAGAGTGATTTGTTCTTTAATTATATAAGAATCTAGTATTACACTGGACATCCATCCTCACAGTTTTTATAGGTTCATAGGCAGGTACTAGACTATTGGCCCTAGGGCCTATATAAGCCTAGCCAAAGGTACCCTGGCTTTCGCCACCCAAGAAAATTATTTTCTTGTACCACTGTCGAGCAGAGCCACAGAGGTGATCCCCGGGGTGAATTTCCTATCTCCCATCCAATCATCAAGATTTTTCTTGAACAGTGCTAATGAGGTGTTTTGTTTGATATAGATAGGTAGTTTGTTCCAGAGTATGGGAAGTCTCTGGGACAGGAATCTATCCCTCCAGCAAGTTCTGTTTATTGTGGCGACGAGGTTTAGGTCCCTACAGCGTGTAGCTCGTAGGGACTGGGATTTCTTTAAGTGCAGCATGTCTAAAAGCTCTGGGTTTGACATAGCTTTGTGTGTTAGGCAGAGATCGCCTCTGAGTAGGCGATATGCAACGGAGTAAAGCTGTGTTTTTTTGAGACTGTCTGCATAGGGCATCTCTTTGAGGCCAGTAATCCTCTTTGTGAGGTATTTCTGTGGCCTTTCCAGTTGTTGTAGATGTCTTGAGAGGTACATACCAAAAGGGGCATTGTACTCTATAATGGGTCTAATGAGTGACGAGTAGAGGGGAACAATGACCTCGTTTTTCCTGGATGAGAAACCTTTTGTGTCGAGGTGTGCCACATAGAAGGATTTCCTGACTACTGTGGCGATGTTATTATCAAAGGAGAGACTACTGTCCACCTGTGTCCCAAGGTCTCTTATCACACTTTAGGTGCTAAGTAGACTACCACCTATGTGGTAGTTCATGGGTACTGAGTTTTTACCAAAAGGAATGACAATGCACTTTTTGGCATTGAGCTTGAGGCCATGGCTTTGACACCAGGCATCTGTCTCAGCAAGGCCCTTTTGTAGGATGTCCACATCTTTTGGAGTTTTGATTATGGCTCCTAGTTTGCAGTCATCTGCGAACTTCATTAGCCAAAGACCTTCTGTGTTGGCATGTACTTTAGAGAAGCAGATACCAAACAGGAGAGGACCCAGGACTGAACCCTGTGGTACTCCACTTGTCACTGGTCTGAAGCTGGATTTGGAGTCTGCTACTTTCACAGTGTGGGTTCTTGTCAGTGAGCCAGTTGGCAACCCATCTTGTGACATAGGGATTTATACCTAGTTTAGTGAGTTTATCTATAATTCCAGAGTGGGGGATGGTGTCAAAAGCCTTGGCAAGATCTAGATATGGTAAACCATGTCTTACCAATGTATTACATTTTTACCAAAATGCACGGGAGTTAGTGGATGTAATTTATTTGGATCTTTCCAGGACATTTGACCCTGTGCCTCATGGTGACCTTCTTTCCATCCGGTCAAAAACTAGGTATTAATCAGTTCATCATCAGGTGAATGGCAACTGGCTGACAGAGAGGATATTTAAGGTTAAAGTTGAGAACACTATTACTGCATTTTGGAAATTAAATGTTGGGGTACCTCAGGACTCGGTGCTTGAACCCCTGATGTTTACTGACAATTTCTGATCATAGCATCACCTTATTTAGTATTTTTGCTGATGATACCAAAATAGGAACGGTTATCAATGTGGTTAAATATCAAGTGATAATGCAGGTGTATCTGGATAGTTTGCTTGGGCACTAAAACACCCCCATAATCAAGGTCTTGCACATTGACAGCATCAATCCATGCCTTCCAGATGGGCTAGATAGTGTCTTAAGTAATGAGAACAAAGTTAGGGATCAAAGCTTAAGAATATTCCTTATAACTGTCCTATTTATTGCCTACAATTTACAATTATCAACTACTTACAGGCTTTGTTTCCAACATAGTGGTAACAGTCAGCAGTACAGTACTTTCATTTCAATGCTATTATACAGCAGCAGTGCTACAGTAAACACGAAGAGGGAAACACTGAGTGACTGCATAGCTGGAAAATCAAGCTTGAAAAAGTCACCAAAAAGGAAAAAAATATAAAATTTGTTTATTCAAATGGAATCTCTAACCACACAAATAAGCTTATATACTCTCATCCCAAAATGACACAGACTCAGGGTAAATGACATGCCTGTCTTCTGATGTAACTGACCTGCAAGAACCTTATGATTTACCCCCAGTGATCTCTTAATAGTTTAACATTAGACAGTATACACTGAACTCTAAATGTCTTCATTTTGGATAGGCAAGATGGTCAAGGCACTTGTGAAATAAACATGGACTAAGTAACAAGGCCATAACAATAATCTAAATTTGTAACAAGAATTCAGGTTCTCACACAAAAACATGCCGCTGAGCAATAAAACCACTTCCTGCATTCCAAACAGTTTCATGTCCCCACAGTAATGGGAGACGTGAGCATGTGGAAACATCAGTCAGCTACACGTCTCTGAGTGCAATGTGAATCTAAAAATTGCCAATGCATGAAATGCTTTTTACTGTAGTAACTGCTTAGTTGTGTAAGTTTGGTTAACTGCCAACCTCACACCATACTGACCTTAAAAAAGCTGACAATGTTTTTCTACCTCCTCTGTATGCAGCAGGATTACTTTAGAAGGAAATTAATTTAAATGACCGTCTTCATCTGACTGTAATAAAACCACTCAATAATTGTAGAAGTCACTGTGCAACTTAAGTGTCACTTTTTATAATACTGACATTTACTTTTGGTATCAGGTTTTCCAATCTGGTGCTGGCTTCGTTATGGTGTTTTCCAAGCCGACTTTCACACAGATCTGGAACAGACACCGTCTCATAGAAAAAGCCAATTGGATGTCATTAAAGAATCATTTTTTTTTTCTGTAAAAAGAGCTACACTGAAGGCAGAGTTCATGTAATATACAGCAGTAAGACTGTCTTGGCTAATCATAAACTAGCATTTTTAATCAGTTTTAAATGAGAGTCATCACACTCAGGTGTTTCCTTCAAGCTGAATTAACCCACAAACATTTCTCTGATGCTAACAATCACGATTACATACTAGTTTCACAGCAATGTTTGCTTTGAGATAGACTGTCAGGTCAGACTGACTGCAACTGTCAGATTTGACTGCATGGGCAGAGTGACATTAAGTACTGGAAGAGCAAATACTGCTGGTATTTTTTTTTTAATTTACCATGTACCTGTCACCAAACAGATTTGCATTTACCACATTTAGCTAATAAAATATATATGTACATACTCCCACACAAATATGTAAAACACAGATGCACAGAGTCACAAATGTAATACGCACATTGTTGCTTGCTGGTTGACATTCACAGGGGGGCCCCTCAGACCTTCCTAGCCCTGCAACTCAGAACATAACAGATATCTTTATACTGTCACAAAGTGAATTTCTACATTGCTACACAACTCAGATTCCGTCTCGGAGGCCATCAAACTCACTTTCTACTGGATGTAGCCAAGTCTGTTCATAACAACTGGAAATATGCATGTGGCAAAGTATGCCAGCTTGCAAATGGGGTTACCCACAGGGGACAACCCCCCTCATTCTACTAGGCACAGTTTTGTGCTTGCGTGCAACACATGCACAGCCATTCACACAACACAGTGTATCAAACATCTTGAAGATATTCAGTACCACTCTCCATCATATTATGGCTAGGGTACTAAGTGTCCAGTCACTGTTAGCTTCAGATGGAGGTCAGTCTAGAACCTCTAACTGCCCATGAAGTTGGGAAAACTGCATATAGGATATTCAGATATTCATATTCATTTCTCTCAGCTGACTCTTCACTGATGCATATTCATTGATGCATATTCAACACAGACCCCATGGCAAAAGTACTTCATATAAAAGTTGTTTCAAAAGGTTACTTTGACTCACAGAAGCAAATAAGAGGCATGAAATAAAGAATCCTGCTCTTTCAGGGTACTTCACAGTCTAACACTAAACCACAGTAGGCAAGTACACTATGGCATTAAGGTAACAATTCGCCTTGGATGCTCTTCTGGATCAAGTGATTACCTTAAACTGCTGCCAGCCATTCCTGCCTCATGCAGTTAAACACAATTTTATGTATTCCCGCATTACGTCACTGACAAACTGTCCTCTACTTTCATTACACATTTATTTTAAAAGCATTTGGCAGCCAGGTTTCATGCCACTAAGTAGTTCTGACCTTCTGGTAATGGTGCAGACATGAGTCTTGCTGCCAAAAAGTAAGCCCAGTGTGAAGTAACGTTTCCTTTCTACAATGACTTTGTTGCTTTTTTCCCCTATTTTTAACCAACCCATTATCTTTTCTGCCACTACTCTGTATGTCTCAGTCAATGCCTTTCATTGTCTGTGACTCATCTGCTCAAAGTGTTCTCCTAAATCTTTTCCTGTTTTCCCTCAGCAGGCTCACAAAGGACTTCCATGGCAATTTGACAGTCATTTTACATAAGCCTGCTTCTTTAAGCTAGTGAACTCAGGTGCATTATGCTGTTTTAAAGTATAACACTGTCTTTCGGCTTTACCCGGTTAGGCGTCACCACAGCAGAACTCCCATCCTCTAATGACTGGCAGTGGATTTTTACGGTGCCAAGTTGCCAGCCCGATGCCCAACCTTCAATGAAAGCACAACCAATCACACACGCACCTACCTGTATGTCTTTTAATGTCACTTGACCATGGGGAGGACATGCAGACTCCAAACAGAAGGTGCTCCAGCCGAGAATCGAACGGGAGAACCTCTTGCTGGGAGATGACAACGCTAACCGCTGCACCACCGCACAAAGTACAACACTGTCAGTGCAAAAAAAAAAAAAAAAAAAAACTAAAATGAATCACCACTAATGTAACATTATGTGATCTAAATTTACATTTTGTGCCAACCTTGACCTAAGGTTTTCTCTCTCTATTCCTCCTTTGAAAATAGGCAAGCATATGGAATGCAGGACCCCAGGCAGACTTGTCCAATGTTTACAATGCACTGCAATTTAAAGCCATTACTAAAAACTCTAGAGGCATTTTTGAAATAATTTTCTATCTTGGCTTCAGGTGGGAGACAATATGGACGCTCTCACCATCCTAGAATGAATGTATTTGTATAACCATGCAAACCAATTATATAAACTTTCAAATGTTTTAATTATGTCCCATGACAAATAGGCATTACACAATACAGTCGGTCTTCTTATACGAGGATAGGCAAAACATAACATGGACTCTGATTTTAAACGGCCATGGTGGTGCAGCGTTTAGTGTTGCTGCCTCACAGCAAGAGGTTCACCGGTTAGATTCTTGGCTGGGGTGCCTTCTGTGCGGAGTCTGCATGTCCTCCCTGTGGTCGCATGGGTTTCCTCCGGGTGCTCCGGTTTCCTCCCACATCCCAAAGACATGCAGTAGGTGGATTCGACACTCTAAATTGGCCCTAGATGTGAGTGTGCGCGTGTGTGCTCCTTCTGTGGAAGGTTGGGCACCGGGCTGGCAACTCGACACTGTAAAACTCCACTGCCAATCATGAGCGGACAGATGATCCGCTGTGGCAACCCCTAACCGGGAAAAGCCGAAAGAAGAAGTATCCTCTGATATGCAATAAGGTATTTATAAAGCCATATAAATCATTGTTCCTCCCATTTTTCCCCAAAGATCCTCTCCTGACTACTGGTTCACCTCTCTCAGTTGCAAATCTGTCCCAGCAATATCTCATGGGCAAAAGCCCTATGATCCATTAATTCCTGGGGGATGCAAGGGTCCAGTACTCCCAGAGTTGTGCCATCGAAAGGTTACTGGAATTTTCTTATTCATCCTTAACGCCTTGGATGCACAGGTGAAACCATGCCAGTTTTGCAAGCCAATAGGTTCATAAGTGCATATTAGGCTAATGACAACTAGGGCCCTTTTAAGCCTAGCCACACAACCCAAATGAGACCCACACATTTGATTTGCATGGAGTGAGACGGATTTGAGATGATCAGCATAAAAAACATTGCGTCTACTCCTTGTATTCGTTTTTGTAAGGAACCTTTGTGGACATTCCAGTTGCCACATGTATCTGGTCAAGTACATACTAAAGAGGGCATTATACTCTATTACGGATCTTATGATGGCTGAGTACATTGGTATGATGACCTCTTTGGACCTAGATGCCACAAGTTGTGCAACATAGAAGCATCTTCTTAATACAAAGGACACATATGGTTGAAGGCTAGGTTACTATCTACACAACTTCCTGATCCCTGAATAATGAATCAAGTTTAGGAATGTTTTATTGACTACAGTTACCCAGGGATAGCTGAGTTCCCACAAGTTACTATAATGCATTAATGGTACTGAGTTTTAATCTATGGCTTTGGCATCAATCATTTGTCGAAGGGTGTTCTCATCTTGGGGGATTCAGTGACTGCTCCCAGTTTGCAATCACCAGGGAACTTGGTTAGCCAGATGCCTTTGACATTGAGTTTGACATCAGGGATGTAGATGCCAAAGAGGAGTGGGCCTAGCAAACAGCCCTGAGCGACTCCACTGGTGACCAGCCTCACAGATTCTAACTTCCTAGTTATATCACTAGATCAGTGAGCCAGTGTGTTATAAAGGGATTTGTACCTAGTTCTGTAAGTTTGTTGACAATGCCTGAGTGGGGTATTGTATCAAATGCTTTAGCTAGATCTAGGTTGGCAGTATGCAGAGTTTCCCCTCACCCATTGCCTTGGATACCTTTTCAAAGAAGTCCACTAGATTCAGCAAGTATGACCTTCCTTTGTCAAAGCCAAACTGGGACAGATCCAGTGTCTTGGAGGTCTCTAATGTCCTTGTTGATAATTTCCATGACCATTCTTTCCATGGCTTTGAAAAGATTAGTCAAGTCTAATGGGTCTAAGATCTGTTGAAGGTCCTCCCCCTTATGACTGGGTATGACCATTGCAGTCCTCCACTGATGTGGCACAAAGCCAGTTTTAAGACTATAGTTTAATGAAAACTCAAGAATCCTGATAAGTCATATTTTAGGCTGATTAGGAGTCATCAAGGGATGCTACTGGCACCCATTGAGGCAGCGCTCTTGCTTTAGCGAGCACAGCTAGTACATGCTCCCTCGTTATAGTTGGAAGGGATATGTTTGAGGGTACTTTTTTTAAAACATCTTTATTGACTTATCACATATGAGAGACAACCTAACATTTATAAACGAAAAACAAACATTGACACCACTTTAGTTGAGAACATTATGCACCACAGACATCATTGAAACAACTGTAGTTGTAAACATTACACATCACTTATAACCTAACCAGTCATTGTCCTTTTGAGGGATGGTTAGTGGTGAGAAGGGGGTAAGGATGAAACTGAATTTTTCTGCCAACAGGTTCACTATATTGCCAGGCTTGTTGAATGTGGTAACATTAATCACCACTTCAGCAAGTCAGTATGCAATAGGGCAGTGCCAGGGGAGCTACATACCACTGTGCTGACGTTCCTCCTGCCTGGGACCCACCATATGCTAAAACTAACCAATTGCTATAATCTCCGGTATCACGAGTAACAACACTACAATGGCCTTGCCTGCAAGGACATACCCCACAACCCTCTGGGTCACCTGGGTCATGATCAGGGCTTCATCCAACTGTCTCAACACAACTGGCCTCATTACTTTTTTAAATACCGTTATTAAATTATTACTTAAGACAAACGTACGTTAATATAAAAAAAAGTATTAATTTTTTTCCATTTACATATGTTACATCTTTCCTTTACAATCAGTGCAACATTACACAAATTGTTGAACTCCTGCCTGCATTCCCTTAAACCTCACTCCTCCTGAACATTACTCTATATGTACTGTTCCCACAATTTCCATTTCTATGTAATTTGTTCCTTCTCGTTTCTAAAGATCCTTCTTCCAGTTCTTTTATCATTTACAATATTCAAAACTTCGAATACAGTCAGACTTTGAACTCCATTTTCTAGTCGCTGTTTTTTTTTTTTTTTGGAAGTCAACAGAATTAAGCTTAATAAGGCCTTACTATGTCTAGACAATTCTGATCCTGTGTCCCAGCTCAAAAAATGAAGTCCTTAGTTAACAAGCCATTTTCTCAACCAATATTTCTAATAAGAGTACCTTCCTCTTGGAAATTTTTGAAACCTGCCAATTCATTACACTCCCAAAACACGTTCCCAGTTGCTTCTTTCTTCCTCAACCCACCTCCAACATTTGCTATCAACCTGCAGAAAAAGTCTTCCAAGTCTGCTTGGAATACAAAAATTAAAACCACAAAATCACAGCCAGGAAACACAGGAATGGTTCCTGCGTTTCCCAGCTGTAGTTTTAGTTTTTCAGTTTTGATTCTTTCCTTTAGTTTTTGGGTTATAGAAATACCTATGCAAACACTTCCAAACAAAGATCCTAAACCTTGTTGATTCTGATGCATACTTAGGAGCCATGCTTATGTCCTCCCATTGTTCTCTTGTAAATTGCTTCTTCAGTCTCTCTTCACAATCTTTTTTTAACTTCCTTTGACTGATTCTTATAGTTATCATGCAATATTTTACATGCCCTAATTACCCCTTTTTAAACAGCAGCTTTTGTTCTAGATTCGACTAAAAACTCCACTAAAGCAGATCTTTCACTTAAGATTCCCCATTTCCTTTCTCTTTGCCTATATTCTGATCTCAGTCTGTGTTAGGGAAGGCAGTTTCTAGCCTGCAGTCCCAGCATCATCTTGGCCTCATCCCACTCTCTTACCTTTCCCTCTCTAATTACTGCTCCCAATACCTTGGACTCCTTTGCCAGCTTCTCCTATAAATTCAAGCATCCTCTTGCAGCTACCCCTCCTGGCAAAAAAACCCTTTCTCCATTCTCATGTTGGCTTAGTTCTTAGAATACTTTCTTCTACTTGCATAAAATGTTTGGTACTGTTCTTATTATTCTAAGGATCTGCAAACAAAATCCCACTCTGTTAATTTATTTTCATTTGTTAACCGGGTAGTGTCTGACTGGACCAGTAGCCCATTTTCAGTGGAGATCCAGGGAGAAAAGCTCCAAGAAAGATTACATAGATTTTTTACATTTGACATATAACTATTACAATGATAACAGTACATAAAGTAAAAATACAAATAGAAATTCAAATTACAAAGTTCTTTACATGGTGTCTATAAAAAGTAGCGATGGTGGTGATATCAAACAGTTCTACCATACATGTTTATTCCCCCCTTAGGACAAGAAGTCACGTTCTGAGAGTAAAAAGACAAATAGCCAGGAGGTATAGAGAAACGGGAAGAAAGGAGTTAAGACATTTATGGGTTAAAAGTGTTCAGCCTGGATGGGAACAGGAGCAAAGCCAATGTTTAGAGAAATATTCCTTTAGGGTATATTTAAATGTATGTGCATCATTGATGGACAGAATATGCTGTGGTAGAGACTTCCATTGTTTGGCAATGATATGGGAGTACAAGGAGATGCCATGAGAGTTTTATGCTTTAATAACATTTAATAGTATTTTATGAGCATACCTAAGGGATGTTAGGTTACTGCAGGGTTGGACAAGATCAGATAGTGCTGGGCAGTTGTCAGGCTTATATAGCGCTGTGAGAAGTTAGTAGCTGATTCAGGGTGAGACAGATCTAACAAATTTAGCTGGAGAAAGCCAGTACAGCAATGAGATCTTTGAGATTGATCGGTAGCAAATTTGGCAATTTTGTTAATAGTGCAAGGTATTTGTCAAACTTAAGTCCACTATCAATTGTGACGCCGAGAAGTTCTGTATGTTCAACAGGCTCTATTTTAGTGCCATTGGAAGAGGAAATATAGACGGGAGGTAGATTGTTAGCTGTCAAGAGTATGCTGGAAAACCATACGCTGCTTTTTTTTTTTTTGAGTTAAAAATAAGTTGGGCTGCTTGAGTTTTTTCTTGGATTTCTGCGACAGTGGGGACAGAGCAGATTAAGGAAGCATCATCATATTGTACAACTGATACTGGGTTAGCTGCGGTGGTAAGGTCATTAGCAAAAATTGTGAATAGCAGAGGCCCCAGGATTGAACCTTATGGGACTCCAACATTTATAGGGAGTTGGGGGGAGAGTTTATTGTCCCATAAGGTGGCTTGTTTGCTATCAGACAGATAGCTATGAAAACATTTTAGGGCTTCTGGGCTGGAGTGATAGAAAGCTAGTTTAAGAAGCATTTGATATGATACAGTGTCAAATGCTTTTGACATGTCTAGGAATGTAGCATAGAGGAGTTAATTTTTGGTTTTAAGTTGATTTACAGTATCAGTAAAGCTAATTACAGCTGCACTGGTGCTATGCCTGGCCCGGAAGCTATGTTGTGTACTAGACAACAGGTTATTGGACAGAAAATGGTCTAAGAGTTGTTTGAGAATACATTTTTCTAAGATTTTAGTGAGTGGAGACAGAATGGCTATGGGTTTATAGTTGGATATGTCAGTAGATGGACTGTCTTTATCTAAGGGCATTATATGAGGTATTTTCCAGAGGAGAGATGCATATTATTTGGAGATAGAGTGGCTGATGAGAATGATTATAGGGTAAGAGATGGAAGCAGCAGCTAGTTGTAGAAAGTCACCAGGTCCTGTTTAATTAGTTTTTTAGCTTGGTTCCTCAGTTGTAGACGAGTACAGAGATTTTCTTTACTTCTACTATTTTGACAGAGAGACCAGGTTCTACCTCTCTTTTTTTAGTAGGTGAATTGTGTCTTTTGACAGCCAGGGAAGCTGTTTAGCTTTGGTGCAAATTTTTCTAGTTGGGGCTATATCATTAAGTTAGGAAAGAAGTACTGAAATACTGAAATCCACTGTCAAGTGGAGGAGTTTTTAGAGGTTTCCAATCATATTGTAGGAGTCTCGAGTTACATATTGAAGGTGGGAATGTCTTTTTACTGCGAATATAGTGAAGTGAAACAGAGGAATTTTTTACATGTTTTCTAATCAAGTAGGTAGGGAAGTGATTGCTTAGTGTGTCAGAGACACCCAGCATCATATTTAGTATCGGACTTGTTAGTTAAAATCCAGCCAAGAATGGATCGTCTCTTGGTGCATTTGTCAATGCATGCAGGATGGTTAATTCTTTGACACAAATTATATAGGTTAATAAAATTAGTTGGGGGGCGGTTGGAAGAACAAGTGGTCCAGTCAAGGTTAAAATCTCCACGCATTATAGTTTCATGGCTAAAGTCTGTAGAGGCCCATTAAAGGATATTTTCAATATACTGGAGGTTTTTAGCAGGGGGGGGAAGTAGATTGCTAAAAAGATAATGAACTTGGTTATTTAAATCTAGACTTGCTACTGAAATTTCTAAGTTAGGGATATCAGGTGGGCTAGAGTCAAGCTGTACCAAATTAAGATTTTCTTTAAACAAAATGGCAATACCGCCTCCACGTCTAGCTACTTTGTCAGTTCTGAGAATGCTATCACCACTAGGAAGACGTTCTTCACATTTAATATGAGACTTGAGCCATGTTTCAGTAATGACAAATACATCAGGGGAGAAGAGGGTGATGGCAGCATAAAATTCATGGATTTTGCTCATCAGGCTTCTCAGGTTGGCATTAATGAGAAGGTCAAAGCTACCATCTTTCAGGGGATTATGTGAGCTAGGAGTGAAGTTAATGAGGTTAGCAGTGTTAGAAATTTGGATATGGGGGGGGGGGATGAAGAGAGCATGGAGAGTGTTGGGCCTGGATTAGGATGGATGTCACATTGAAGTTTGATAGCGGTAAGGCAGTGGAGGGCAAGACATTTGAATTTAGAGAACAGACTGTGATAAATATTTAGGGGAGTACTAGAGTTGTGGGTCTGAAGACATCTGAGAGAGAAGAGGAGCATAGGGGAGGTATTAAAGAGGTATGGGGAAATGTAAACAGTGAGATTGCCATGATGGTGAACATCTATTACAGGTAAAGTAGGACAGTGGTTGTTTGGGAGAAGGTTAGATTGGAGGGAGGTGGTATAAAGGGCTAGGAGTAGCAGTGCTAGCAGGAGAGAGAGATGTGTAGTACATTTTATATGAGACATAGTAAAGAGTGTAGACTGTGATAAATGTATGGGTGGTAGTGAATGATTTATGTAGGAAAGTTTGAAATAAGCGACTTAGTAAATGGCAGGGTGTAGGCAAGTAGAGGGATAGAAAGTGAGAAAGGCAAATACGATAATGGTGAGACAAGTGATAGTCAATATGAAGTAGAAAGCAGTGGGGGATGTAAGGTAATAGATTAAAGAGGGGGTAACTGTAGGGGAAGAGGAGACAAATGTTAAGGCTGGGGCAAGGAAGTGTCTGTAGGTGTGGTAATAGATTAGGGAGGGTGGGATTAGATATAGCAGAGTTATAATTTCCTGCTAGAATGGGTGTGGTTCTGTAAGGGAGGGGCTGGCTAGCTATAAGATGCAGGAAAGTGGGAGTGGGTGGGAATGGGGGTAGGGGAACTTACACCCCAGGATGAGAAACAGTGCAGCGAGAGACAGTCAGGCACTCGCACGGAAGAACAATGTAGATGTGAGGTGTGAAGAAAAGCGAAGTGCAAACAGAGTTTAGTGAGAGAGAATGAAGTTAGGAGCAAAATCTCTGTTTCTAGTAAGGCAGTGTGTTGGTTGAGGGAAACGAGCATTACCATCCAGAAAAGGTAAGTAGAGCGTAGTAGCAGAAAGTATGATAAGGAAAAAAAATCAAGAAAGGGTCAGTTTCAAAGCAGAAAACAGTAACCAAGAGAGCACTAGAGCAGAGTAGGGAGGGCTGGATAGGCAGCAAAGAAAGTGGGAGAAAAAGAGCCACAGACGTGAGAGAGAGACAGGTAGGCAGTAGGAAAGGGGCACAGAAAAATATGGTGAGGAGAGTTAGGTAGAGGGCAGATGGAAAAGCAGTGAAGGAATGGCTGAGCACAAGGTGTGAATGGGTAAATAACAGCAGGCTTAGGACAGGGGTGGCGGAGGAGTGTACAGAAAGAAACCCAGGGCATGTATCAATATAGTGGGCTAAGTTGGGCTGCTGGCATCCCCCACCATAAGCTGGAAACCACCAGGTTGAGCATTTTAGATGTAGAGTGCACAGCTATTAGGTTAACCTTACAATTTACACATACATGCACTGGTTGGAGAGACTTTTGCTGGTGGTAGATGGTAAAAGACAGCAGGATTCAGCTTAGTTCAGGAAGTTCTCTGGAATATCCAAAGGCTAACGCACAGGGGTGAGAGGCCAGAGAACAATTAATGGGCTGGAAGGTAAAAATGGTGATAGTCAGAAAAATGTACAAACAGGGTGAAAGGTACAGTAAGGTGGCTGTACTAAATGAGAAACATAATTCAACATGAACAAAACATCGGCAGTGCTCACTATACAACAACTAGTGCATTCAGTGTGTGTAGCAGTTAAACAATATCTTATATCTAAGACACTGAAAGTATTTAGCAACAATAGTAGTACACTGAACTAAAATAGGCTCAAATGCAGAAAGGTTCCTAAAATCAGTACTGACACATTGAATATACTAGTAACACACAGGCAAATTTACTGGAAGTATTATTAAACATTAAAGGAGAAAATGGATCACACAGATCTAGTCACCTAAGCTAAGCTTCTAATGGGCAACAATGTAATTATATATAAATATATCAGATATAACTTGAATATTGCTCACTAGGTAATACAAGCTGTAAAAGCTGAGAGCGGCTTTATTTCCTGATTGCCACATGCTCATTCATACTAATAGCATTTTCAACAATCTATTTCCAAGAGCAAAAAATCTGGCCGAATAAGGCTAGCTACTTATTAGCAGCACTATCACATATAAGAAGCACCTTCACGCTATGCAATTTTAGCTACAGAAGCAAAAAATCTGGCCAAAATAAGGCTAGCTACTTATTAGTGGTAATATCATATATAATAAAAGACCTTCCCACTGTGTAATTTAGCTACAGAAGCAAAGAAAACCAGGCTGTACAAGGCTAACCACTTATTAGCAACAGTATCACATATAAAACAGAATGTCACGCTATGTAATTGTAGCTATGGAAGGTAAGAGCAGCTTTTGATATTGCTGGCTGCACACGTGTCCATATTAGATAGTTTACGTAGGAGAAGCTATGGATAGTACAACTGCATCTTAAAAGCAGTACTTGTTATAGCTTAAAGAGCACATAACTTGCAAATAAAGTCATAGAAAAAACGATATTGTTCTAGTTTAAATGTACACACGTGCATACAGGTAGAGGCAGCGAGGAAAAAACAATGGTAATAATGTAACATATATTCTAAAAGTAGCTCAGCAAAAACAATAAGATATCCAATATTAACTTTATAGCTATATAAATTAGAAGGCCGGTTGATATTTGATGGTGTAAGCACAACATACCGGACGAGTGCAGGTGTACAGACAGGGATGCCCAGCAGCACGGATAACTACAATTTAAGAATGGCACCCAGGAGAGGAGAGAACCCTATCAAAACTATTTGCCGGAAATTAGGTAGGGGGGAGGGTTTAAGTAGATGTTGGGAGGGAAAGGCACCCAAGGCTTACACCCAGGATGAGACACAGTCACTTGCAGGGAAAAACAAGGTAGATGTGAAGTATGAAAAAAGTGCAGAAGAGAAAGAAGTTGGGAGGAAAATGTTTCTTGAACTTTCCCACTGTCTGATCATCATCTGTTTTCATTTTGAATTAGAACCTCCTGCTTGTGTTATGTACCTGAGGCTCAACTGTTTAGCTCTAAAATATCCCTTCAAATTAGGTAATCCCCCTTGTTCTGTTGGAAGCATCAATTTATCCCACTTAACTAGTGCACTCTTCCTTCAACCCTTTATTACTGTCCACATCATCTCCTCTGGTTGATAAAAATAGACCTAACCCATACATAAAATTAAAGGGACTAAAAACATGTTCACTGCTTGCATCTTACTAACCATATTCATGAGCTTACAGTTTCTCAGTTTTTGTATTCTCTTTTTGTTTGGTGTCTTCTCACAGATGATCTTCAAATGGTCGACATTTCCGAATGTCGAAGACCATATGCAGAGAACATACGATAGACATTCAAAATGTCAATCATGGAATAAAAAAAAAAAACACAACAAAAACTTACCTTCACACTGCTAGTAGGGGAGCTATGCTGCACTGCACCCCCCCCAGTGGGGGAGGGGGGGGTCTGACCCCCACACCCACCAGAACTTAAATATACCAGCTTCAAGATCGCACTACAGTGCAGAAGATGGAAAACTTTCAATTACGCACTGTACAGAAATGCCAGTTCCGCATGGTTGACATTTCGAATGTCGATCATATAGTCTCGGTCATATGGTCTTTGACATTCTGAAATGTCGACCATGTCACATATCCTTAGCTGCCACAACAGAATCCTTTTTAATCCATACTCCTAAGTACTTCATTTTATCATGCTCCCATAAATATGGGTACTGCTGAACCATTTTGAGTGTGTTGACATAATTTATGACTACAGCCTTTGTTTTATCTGCATACATTTTAGATCCTGAAAAGACATGAAACGGTCTCAAAATGTTCCACAACACTGAGATGTCATTTTTGCCATTATCAGGTGCAACATAATAAAATAAAAATAAAGACAACTTTTCTTTACTACCATACCAATTACATCTTACATTTCTGAGTCCCTTATTTTCTTTCCCAATGGCTCTAAATATAAAGCAAATAAAGGGGAAAGAGGACACCTCTGCCTAATCCTTCTGTTCAAACAACTTATCAGAGAGGACCCTCTCACTTTAATTTTTGCCACTGATCCTTCATATACCCTCCTAATTAACCTTACTGTTATTAGGGAATGTGAATACTTTCATTGCTCTACTCATAAAATCCCAGCTTACTCTGTCAAATTTTCTCTGCATCAAAATCGACCAACAGCAGAGGTGCTTTCTTACATTCACCTTCCCCCTGGATGATCATTGTTCTATTAATGTTGTCAAATGTTTGCCTCCCCTCCACAAAACCACAGTGATCCACATCTAAAAATGTTGGCAACATCTGGCCATTATTTTAGCTAATATAGACAAACACTTTACAACCATGGTTTAAAACTGAAATCTGTTTATATGAAGCTGGTTCTGCTGGGTCTTTACTGCCCTTATTGTAATACAGCCACCACAGCTTTCTATCAAGATGTTGGCGTTTCCCTCTTTTTAAAATACTGTTAAACAAATCTCCACATCTTTTTCACTTCCTTCCCTTCTAACTTGCAAGCCTCCACAGGAATACCATCTGTTCCTGGGGACTATCCTGAAGATTGATTATGCATCATTTTACTTCATTCCCTAATAAACAATAGTTGTTCAGTCTCATATACCTCTAACCTGGAATAATTAAGTCTTCCATAAATATTTCCATATGTGCTCTTTCTTGATTTTCCTATTTCTCTACATTATAACAATTTTGAAAAAACTTACAAAATATCTTTAATACCTCTACAGGATCTCGTCATTTTTCTTGCTATAGGCTCCCTAAGCTTGGCAACAGCCCTTTCTAATTTCTGCAGCCTAAGTTGTGCTAAATGTTTGTGTGTTTTTATCAAACAGTAGTTGCTTAAGAGCAATCTTTCTAAACTCATGCATATTATCCTGATACTCCCTTATTTTCTCATTAGACATCTGCAACTGTGCTCTTCTTGCTCTGTGAGATTATTCTGTAATACTTTAACCTTGGTCAACCCATCAAAATAATTCCTTTTAATTCTTAACCATCTCTCTCTCTCATTGCTACACTGTTTTTCAACTCCATTATCTTTTATCCTACTCACTAGCTATATCTTAAGATATTGTATACTCCCTAGTAACTCTTGAATAAGTTCCACTACCCATTCCTTAAATTCATATATTTTTAATAAGTATGTGGGAACGTGCCAGTGTCTTATTTTTAATTCATTATCATGCATTTTTTCTTAGTTTTTATTGATGCATGATCTGACATAGTAGTCTAGCCCAGTTACTGTATCGTGGCGAGTAATACGCAAATGCTGCCAGAGTTCCTACTACTGAAGTCACATCTTTCATACCAAATATTCTCATAAATTTCTTCAGAAATCTACCATCTTTTGTTACATTTATCCTTTTAAGTCCCCAGATACAGTCTCACTATTGCAAATCACGTCCTAGTCCCCTCTATGAGTAATAACTGCTGAAGGCTATTTCTGTGATGAGTGAGGCATTGCCAGCTATGCCAGGAGTCGTAGTGCAGTGGATGTGTAAAATATGCCAGCATAGCTAGCTGGAGTTTTCTAAAGAATTATAGGTCACTTGTATATCAAACTGATTTGTACAGATGCTTGTGTTGAAAATATATTTGCAAAGCTGCTTATGTTAAAAATGTACCAACAGTGGGTTCTGCTGGACAGAAAAGAAATATAATGCAGTCTGATATTCAGGTGTAACTGTTGAAAATAATATATTGTAACAGTGGAAACTGGGAAGAGAATAGGTTAATCTCAGTACAGCTAACTTTGAAAAATAGTCTGAAATTAAATTACACGGCTTAGGCCATAAAGATCTATCTTACAGTTCTGATTGCAGACAGAGATGAAATGTCTGTGAAAACCAGGACTAGGAATCCTACTATATTGTCTTTAGGGGTGAACTAATTGCTACCCCTGAAGCCAAGTCCTCCAAATACCCTCTCTGTGAAACCGGTACTCTGTGGAAGTGAAAGTTCTGAAATGGTTTTATAGCTTCCAGATGCTGTAACACAGCAAAGCTCTAGCTGTGAGTATGAATACGTGCTAAATTCTGGTTCAGTTTCTATCAAAGGGGTAGTGTGGGAACCAGAGTCAGATGACCAGATGTATGTGAGGTCATTCTGTAATCCAGCAAAATGATGTTTTAACACTAGTTGAGACTGCTGAGTCTGTTAGTGAAACTTGACAAAAAGAGTTCAGATCAGTCAGGAAAATATAGTGAGATTAGTTAAGAAATGTTTTTCTGTACCTGTGTGCATCTAACTGTTTTATTTTGAATATTTCCTGTGATTGAAACTCTGGTGCTTACTGTAAACAGATATTTAGTATGTGCATGTTCTTTTATTTATTATTAAATATATTTAAACTTTGCATTGTGGCTGGTCTTTTAGAGAATATTTTAAGCTTTGAGAGTACTTCTATTTATTTGGTGACACTGTGGCAACTCCTGAAAGTCCTGCTGTGTTGGTCAAACACTTATCATTTGCATTAGTATTAATTTTACTCAGGATAATTGGGTACCATTATAACAGCCTTAGAGAAAAGCTGGCTTTAGAGTACTCTGGTGGCAGTACCTACCTATAGTCTGGGCAGAGGGGGCATAACTAGTAAATCTATGCCAGCTTTCCCCCAGGGGTGTGTATGTGAAAATCACATCTTAAAGTGTGTGAGCTATTTGGAGCAGGGACACAGGGTAGTGGTTTCACAGAGAGGGTGGTGGAGGACTTGGCTTGGAACACTTGGGAGCAGGGACACAGGGCACTGATTTCACAGAAATGGTGGTGGAGGACTTGGCTTGGAACACTTCGTTGAGAACTCACCTCTACAGCTGTGTCAGTGGGGAGTCTTATTGGGGGCCTGGAGACAGAGAGGGAAGCCCAACTCCCAGCCTGACTGCGTTCCCTGTGTGCCCTTAAGGGAAACTGTGCTTGGTGCAGAAACTACATCTGAGAATACTGTTTGTATCTATTTTTTTGTTCCAAGTGAACATCCCTCATCGGTGGCAGTGGTGAGGATTCAGGCTTGTTGATTACTTGCCCAGAGGAGGGATGTCACAATTTCTTTAAAAAAGTTTCTTAAGCAGCTTTTGGTGGAATATAAATACAACCCGGTGTAACCCTCCTCCTTTGTCAATAGCCCCTTACAAAGGCAAATCTACCATAACTGTCTTTTTTTCCCTCTTCAATCACTATTGGAGCTCCCCTAGCAATTAGTATAATTACTCCCCTTTTTCTTTGTACTGGATACTCTGCCGAATAACCATCCTGAAATCCTCTCTAGGTCAAATTCATATGCTCATTTCTAAGTGTGTAACCTGTATCAAAGCTATCAACACTCTCCATTTCTTAATATAATTCAATACTCTGTCCTTTCATCTATACCCGTAAAATCATTTAAATTCCAAAACAACATGGATAGCATAGCCATTATAACAAAAAGCTACTGTTTCATCTATTATACAAGACAGTTTTTTTTTTTGAATGTGTATTTCCAACTTTTATGTCACATACACACACTATTTGGTAGGTCGATCTTTTATACAGTTGTTTCTTTTCATCTCCATTTGAACCTATGTCACATTTTTTATTTTAATAAAAACCTCAAACAAAAAACTAAATACATTTTAAAATACCCCCATTCCCTATTAACTTAGAACAAACACATGATGAACATCAAAAAAATAAGTTTAACCCCCCCCCCCAGACAGGAACAAAAGTACAGTTTTGTACCTACCATAAATGTAGATGTTCGAAGATCCACATTGCTGCAGTCCTAACACTTGGGGTAGTCCGCTGTCCCAGTCGGCCCGAATACCAAAGTATAAGGCTGACGTCGGTCAAGGCGCATTTGTCTGACATCAGGACGTCAGGGTACAAATGCGCATGACCGACGTCATATCCTCAGTCTTTTCTTGCCCCAGATGTCAGAAGACCCTAAAAAGATAAGGCCAAAACCAAAAAACACCAAAACACTCCTGTACCTAATATATGTACAATATATACAAATTTACAAAAAATAGAACCTCACCCACACAACCACCCCTAAACACAGAGGGGAAGGAGGGAGGGAAAATTGGACTGCAGCAATGTGGATCTTCGAACATCTACATTTATGGTAGGTACAAAACTGTACTATGTTCTTCATCTCACATTGCTGCAGTCCTAACACTTGGGTAGAATCCCAAAGCAGAGGTAAGGGAGGATGGCTAAACTATAATGAAGCAGGAGCTGCCAAAATGCCCTGCAACACAGCAGTGGCAAAACCAGCCCTGGACTTAGAATAGAGAGGAAGGTGGTAATGCTTGGAGAAAGTATGCACTGAACTCCAAGTAGCTGCCTCCAAAATATCCTTAGTTGCCAACCCCCTTAGAAATGCTGTTGAAGTGGCAGTAGCCCTAGTGGAATGAGGCCTAATCCCAGCTGGAATCTCCTTGCCATGATGGGAGTAACAGAATGCAATGCAAAACCCAATCCACTTAGATATAGTTTGTTTTGACACAGGCTTGCCCTGAGAACTCAAAGCAAAAGAAACAAACAACTGCTGAGACTGCCTAAAATCCTAGTCCTGCTTAAATAATAACGGAACTGCCTGTCTACATCTAAAGTGTGCAAAAGCTTTTCCGCCCTATTTTGGGGATCTGCATAAAAAGTAGGCAAATGAATAGTTTGGTTTAAAGCCACACTAGAAACCACCTTAGGCATAAATGAAGGATTAGTACGTAATGATACCCTATCCTTATGAAAAATCAAAAAGGCTCAACCGCCATAAGGGCCTGCAATTCAGAAACCCTTCTTGCAGAAGTAATGGCCAACAAAAAGCAGTCTTCCATGACAAGTATTTCAACTCAGCAGTAGCAGGCTCAAAAGGTTGTAGAGTAAGTTTCTCCAACACAAAATTGAGGTCCCAAGCAGGAGTAGGAGCTCTACGTGGGGGTCTTATATTCTTTGCCCCTCTAAGAAATTGCTTGAACAAAGGATGAGAAAACAATGGTGGGTCACAATCATAGTGAGCTGAAATTGCTGCAGCATGAATCTTAATGGAAGAGAAAGACAAACCTTTGTCCAATAGTTCAGTAAGATATTGAGGAGCCCCACTCAAATTAGGCTCAGAAACATCCAAATCCTTTGCTGCACTCCAAAATAAAAATCTCTTCCATTTTTCTGCATACACTTCGTGTACTAGGTCTTCTGGCTTCCATAATCACATTCAAAACTTGTTGAGGAAGTTGAGACCTGCTGTGGTTCAAAACAGAATATGCCAGGCTGTTAGATGGAGAGTGAAGCTTGACATTGAGTAGATGACCGTCCCTCTGAGACAAAAGGTGTGGAATTAAAGGTAAAGGCCATGGAGGCTTTCTTACCAGATTCCTCAGTAATGGGTACCAGTGTTGCCGAGGCCAATCCGGAGCTATCAAAATCATCCTTGGCTTGTCTTGTCTGACCTTTAGGAGTACCTTTGGGAGGAGAGGCAGAGGTGGAAAGGCATACACATGAAGATTTTCCCAACTGAACGAAAGAGCATCCACTTTCCAAGCTGTGTGATGAAACCTTTCGTGCAAAACTTTGGCAGCTGGTGGTTTAGTGGAGAAGTGAACAGATCTATGTCTGGAGTTCCCCATGACACTGTCAATTTTGAAATACATGAAGATCCAGTTTCCACTCGTGGGGATCCATGATTTGCCTGCTTAACACATCTGCTAAGGAGTTCTGTGCTCCTGGCAGAAACCTTGCCTGAAGAGTAAGCTGCAAGCTGAGCGCAGTCTCCCACAAAATCATTGCTTGCCTGCATAGAGGATAAGAATGTGTTCCCCCTTGCTTGTTGATGTACCACATGACAGTTGTGTTGTCTGTTAGAATCAACACCTGCCCTGGAAGAAGTAACTCCTTGAAAGCCATCAATGCAAACTGGACTGCTAACATCTCCTTCATGTTGATATGTAGATGCTGTAGTCTGGCAGGCCACTTGTCTTGTATCCACTTTCCATTCAGATGAGCTCCCCAAGCTATGTCTGAGGCATCTGTCGTTAGAATCTGACTCGCCTCTGGCCGGGTCACAGAGAGTCCCTTGTTTAGGTGACATTTCTGAGCCCACCACAAAAATTCCTTTTGAATGCAAGGTATTATTTGAATGACAGTGTCCAGATCCTGGCAGTGCTGTGTCCATACATTTTGAGATACCATTGTAGCTTCCTCATATGCAGTTTGGCATTGGGAAGCACCAGAATACAAGATGCCATGAACCCTAATGCTTGAAGGACTGTCCTTGCAGTCAGCACGGACTGATGAGATAGTTGATGGAAGTAAAGGGATAGACTCTTTTGTTTGTCCGGGGTTAAAAACGCCATCTGGGCGGCTGTATTCAGTCTCACACCCAGAAAGCACATGTCTTGAGAGGGTACTAGACTGGACTTTATTTCGCTCACAGAATACCCCAGGCATCTTAGCACTGCTATCACATATTCCAGATGCTGAAGAAGCTCGTCCTTTCTTGAGCCAGAATCAGACAGTCGTCCAAGTAAGGATAGATTTGTATTCCTTTTAGCCTGAAAAGCTACAACTGGAGCCAGAACTTTGTGAATACTCTGGGCGCAGTAGATAAGCCAAAGGGCAATGCAGAGAACTGATAATGGGAATTTCCAGCTCGAAACGCAGATACTTCCTGCAACTGAGTCTGACAGGCACATGAAGGTAAGCCTCCTTGAGATCTAAAGTTACCATCCAGTGATCTTTGCCCAGCAGAGGTAAAAGCTGTTGTAACGTCAACATTTTGAACTTGGGAATGTCCAAATAAGTGTTGAGGATAGACAAATCCAAAATTGGTCTCCACGTGTTCCCCTTTTTGGTACTAGGAACAGGCGAGAATAAAATCCTAGGCCCCTTTCTGGCACAGGAACCGGCTGAATGGCCCCTATCTGGAGCAACAGAGAAATTTGCTTGTGAGCCTCTTTTCTTTGTATAGGAGGAATGTCTGGCATGCCTTTGAAAGGAGGCAAGGTATGGAAATAAAACCTGTAACCGTGGTGAACGATATCCAATACCCATCTGTCTTGGGTAATAACACTCCAATTTTCTTTGAAAAGTGCCAGCCTTCCTCCCAAAGGTGCTGCCAGACGAGAAGGCTCTGGCAGCTGAAAAGGCAAGTCATTGGGTCTGCTTACGAAAGGACTGACCCCTGCCCTCACCGGAAGACTGGGCAGGCGAACTGCCAGTCCTAGGCCTAATAGAACCTTGAGCTCTGCCCCTACCACGTCTAGATCTACCCCTAGACTGAGAATCATAAGAAGGATAAGTCCACCCCTTAGTAGGCCAATTTCTAATAAACTTTGGAGGCTGAACCTGCAAAAAATCTTTAACAGTCTGCATAGACTTAGCCTTGTCCTCCATTTTCTTTAAAACTGCATCCACAGGCGCACCAAATAACAGATCAGATTGTAAAGGAGCATCTAAAATCCTTGTCTTTACATGTTCAGCTAAATTCTGATCCCTGAGCCAGGCGTGCCTGCGAAGAACAGAACCAGTGGCTGCCACCCTCGAAGAGGCCTGTACAGCATCAAAACCACATTGCAAGGAATGCTTACCCACCTGTTCAGAAACATGAACTAAATCCTGCAACTCTTTACACTCAATACCTTCCGCCAGAGCATCTACCTTAGACTTCAATTGTGAAAGGAGATAATTTTGGTATTTCAACATGTGAAACTGGCAATTCAAAGCCCTCATGGCTAAAGTGGAAGAAGTATACACCTTTTTCCCCCATCTATCCAAAGCCCTTGCCTCTTTATCAGAAGGAACAGGATTTTTAACAACAGAAGCCTTAACACCTTTAGGGCCCTGAGAAACAGTTTCTGGGTCTGCCCTAGGACTCTTAAAAAGATACAGGCACCCTATAATACCTGTCCGGTTTAACTGGGGCAGGAGGCAAAGAATCAGGGTTCAGGGAAGCCTCTGCAAAAACATCCTCTACCACATCCAGAACAGGAGGTATAGCTAAAGGCCTATGCTGGGGTAGAAACAAAAATTCCCTAAGCCTTTTCCTAGAATCAGAGAAATCTTGACCTTCCCATTTAAAATGCTCCCTCATGGAATGAAGAGTCTCTGAAAAAGAAAAATCCTCAGGAGGAGAAGCCGAAGGTGTAGAGTCATCTACATCAGAATCAGAATAAGGAGGAAACTCCTGCAAGTCTTCAACAAGACTCAGAAGCCTCGAACACTGCTCAAAACTCTCAAGCTCAGGTTCCACCTAGGCCTCTTATCAGGGGTATAGAACCTCTAATCATAGTAATCAAATCTTCTGCCATTTTAAGCATATGTTTCTTAGGCAGAGACCCTGAAGAACTAGGGAGACCCCACTGAAGTTAACCCTGGCCTGCCTCTAGAAGGAGCCTTGGAAACAGAAGGGGAGGGCCTAACCACCTTAGGAAGGGAGGGGAGAACAGCTACCTGAGAAGCCCCTTCAGCCTGGCCTACCTCCTGAGAGAACACATCTTGTAACAGTAAAGTCTCCCCCTGAGAATCCAAAGGAACTTCTGGTAGAACCACCGGCTCCACCGAGCCCTCCAAAGAACCGACGTCCGGGACAGACGGTTCTTCCACCCTAGGCTTCGCTGCTTTGTCCTTGCGCTTTTTAGATGAAGCGGGCGTTGGGGCATCCGGCGGCATGTTAATTACAACGCTTCCCAAAACTAACCTGGCACAATCTAATCTTCTCTTAATAGTGCGTTTGTTAAATCTAGCACAAGAGCGACAGCCAACAACGTCGTGCTCAGGCCCTAAGCAAGGTATACACAATGTATGGTAATCTCTATGAGGTATCTGTTTCCCACAAGAAATACAGGTATTCACTTTTTCTGACATCCGTTAAATACTGAGGCAAGAAAAACCAAAATATTCCCAACGGGTACTTAGCCAACTTTGATTCGGTCTGAAACTCCGACTTCAGAAAATTTCAGAACGCCAACCTGCACTCGCAATACTGCTTCTGCATCGGACCATGCGGCAAAAAAGACTGAGGATATGACGTCGGTCATGCGCATTTGTACCCTGACGTCCTGATGTCAGACAAATGCGCCTTGACCGACGTCAGCCTTATACTTTGGTATTCGGGCCGACTGGGACAGCGGACTACCCCAAGTGTTAGGACTGCAGCAATGTGAGATGAAGAACATCTCTCCAAGTCGATGCTGCACCCATCCTCATTGCTCATTCTTATTTTTAGTGTTGAAAGTCTTTTCAATGTCCCTTCTGCACAGTATGCTATATTAAATAAGACAGAAATGTAACATGCTGGATGTCGTTCAATTAGCACTTTATTAAGCAAATGTGCAGTTGTAATAATTGGGATTACTTATAAATGTAAGTTAAAACAAGTGTGATTTGCCTGAGTTACATACATTTCTTCACAAAACAACCCTGACAAATACTGGCTAGAAAGAAAATATATTACTGCTGAACAAGATATCGTATGTGATGTGTTTATGTTCTAGGTGGTAAAGACATCCCCGTTTACATGATGATATGTAAAAGTGAGAGATTTTATTTAAATGCTTGATTGATTGTTTTTATGTTTGCAGCTTACATCAATTTAGCACAGGTCATTGCCAAGAGCACCATATTACATTAAGAAGCAAACATGCTAGTACCACCTTCTCATAGGTTACTCCACCCTAGGCAACTGGATTGCACCATCCTTCCTTTTCTTGCCAAGTACCAATGAAAGGTTACTGTAAACAAAGACTGAAAAAGTACAGTTTTGTACCTACCATAAATGTAGATGTCCGATAGGTATGCATCTGCAGTCATAACATATGGGTTGTCCTGCCCCAGGCAGCCCTTCGGTCGGCCGGATTCCAAAGTCTGGGTCTGGCCTCGGCTGATGTTGCACTTTCCCCGACGTCAGAGCGTCTGGGGTATAAAAGCATCAGCCGACGTCATCCTCCTCAGTTTTTCTTGCCCCAGATGCCAGGTGCCCTCTAGGAAGGCTAAATTTGGATAAATGCAAAAAAGTTGCAAACATTTGCAAAATTATATAAATATATACATGTATATACAAACAAATACACCATAATAGATTCCCCCAGCTAGCTAAAAGAGGGGTAAGTACCCTAGGAATACCACAGAGGGGTAGGAGGGAGGGTAAACCTGACTGCAGATGCATACCTATCGGACATCTACATTTATGGTAGGTACAAAACTGTACTATGTCCTTCAAGGATGCATCTGCAGTCATAACATATGGGTAGAATACCATAGCCAATCTGGGGGTGAAGGTACTAAGAAAAGGATGGTGTAGTTAAGATCCCCTGCAGGACTGCAGTAGCAAAACCTGCTCTGGATCTGGAGTATAAAGGTAGATTGTAATGTTTGGCAAATGTATGCACGGAGCTCCAAGTAGCAGCTTCTAAAATGTCCTTGGTAGCCACCCCTCGTAGGAAGGCTGTAGTGGTGGCCGTGGCCCTTGTGGAATGAGGCCTGATGTTTTCAGGAACTGTCTTTCCATGAAAGGAGTAACAAAATTGAATGCAATTTCCTATCCATTTTGAAATTGTCCGTTTGGAAATTGCTTTTCCTTGCACCCCAGTAGCATATGCTACAAATAGTTGGTCAGTTTTTCTGCTAGTTTTAGTTCTGTCCAAGTAGTAGCAAAGTTGTCTGTGTATATCCAGGGTGTGCAGAAGTTTTTCCCCTCTATTCTGTGGATTTGGGAAGAACGTAGGCAAGTGAATAGCTTGGTTCAAGGATACCCTAGATACCACCTTTGGCATAAAAGTAGGATTGGTTCTTAGTGAAACTCTGTCCTGATGGAAGATCAGAAATGGCTGTACTGCCATTAATGCTTGTAACTCAGATACTCTTCTTGCTGAAGTTATTGCCAGAAGGAATGCAGTTTTCCAAGATAGAAACTGTAGATCCGCTGATGCTGCTGGTTCAAAAGGAGGAAGTGTTAGTTTCTCCAACACAAAGTTGAGATCCCAAGCAGGTAGAGGGGGTTTTCTTGGAGGTTTAATATTTTGATCCCTCTCAGAAATTGCCTGAGGAGAGGGTGTGAGAAGATAGGTGGATCCACATTGTATTCTACTGAAATTGCTGAGGCATGAATCTTAATGGAAGAATAGGACAGGCCATTGTGGAACAATTCTGCTAAGTATTCCAGAATATGTGTCATGCTTGCCACTGTCACATCTGAGCCCTTTGATGTGTTCCAAATGAGAAATCTTTTCCATTTAGCTGAGTATGTCTTCCTTGTGGAAGGCCGGCGAGCTTCCAAGATAATGTCCTTCACTCTCTGTGATAAAACATTTTGATTGGGGTTTAAGGAATTTTCCAGGTAGTTAGCTGCAACGTTTTCAAGTTGGGATGCATGATCTTGAAATTGTTCTGCGTCAGAAGAAGAGGCCATAGGGGGAGAGGCCATGGTTTTGCCTGTGACATGCTTCTCAGTAATGGGTACCAGTGTTGCCTTGGCCAGTCTGGAGCTATCAGAATCACTCTTGGCTGTTCCTCCCTGATCTTCAGTAGAACTTTGTACATTAATGGGAGAGGTGGGAAGGCATATACTTTTAGAGCTTTCCAGCTGAAAGAGAGAGAGTCCACCCTCCAAGCTTGTGGGTGGTATGTCCTTGAGCAGAATGTCTTCAGTTGATGGTTGAGGGGGAGGCGAACAGATCTATCTCCGGCATTCCCCAAGCCTTTGCTATGAGTTGGAAGATGCCTGGGTGCAGCATCCATGGTAGCTCTGCTTAAGCTGTCTGCCAGTGTATTCTCTTTTCCTGGCACGAACTGGGACTGTGGTTGGATATTGAGTTTCAGGCATAGTTCCCATAGAGTCATAGCCAGCCGGCATAGAGGGTAAGAGTGTGTGCCTCCCTGCTTGTTTATGTACCACATGACCGTGGTGTTGTCTGTCCTTATTAACAGGTGGCCTTGATGGAGGAAGGGTTTGAAAGCCTCGATTGCATGCATCACTGCCAGCATTTCCTTTTGGTTTATGTGCATGCGTAGCTGTCCTTGAGACCATAGACCTTGGATACATTTGCCCTCCATGTGTGCTCCCCATCCTCGGTCTGAAGCGTCCGTGGTGATGGTTTGTTTTGTTTTTGTTTTGTTGAAAGGCAACCGTCTGTTGGACTGGCAGGCCTGAGCCCACCACATAAATTCCTTTTGAAGGCAAGGAATGATTGGTATCAAAGTTTCTAAACTGTGACTGTGTTGAGACCATACACTCCTTAGGTACCATTGTAATTTTCTCATATGCAGCCTGGCCTGTGGTATCAGAATTATGCAGGATGCCATGTAACCCAGGGCCTGCAGGATTTTCCTTGCAGTAAGCTGAGTTTGTCTCGTCAGAATCATGAAGTAATCTGGAAGTTGTTTTTGTTTTTATTCCATGAGAAAAGCCATTTGGGTGGTTGTATCCAGATCTGCCCCCAAAAAAGTTATCCTTTGGGATGGCACAAGTCTTGACTTCTGGATGTTGACTGTGTATCCCAAGGCCTGTAGCAGGTGGATGGCATAGACCAAGTCCTTTATCAAAGTTTCCTTGTTGTCCACTTGTATAAGGCAGTCGTCCAGGTATGGGTAGATTTGAATCCCCTGAAGTCTGCAGTGTGCAATTACTGATGCTAGGCATTTCGTGAATACTCTGGGCACAGTAGATAAGCCAAAGGGCAATGCTGAGAATTGATAATGCTCTGATCCTGCAAGAAATCTGAGGTGTCTTCTGCAACTTGGTCGAATAGGGACGTGCAGGTATGCCTCCTTGAGATCTAGAGTCACCAGCCAAGACTCCTTGCCCAACATGGGAAGAAGTTGCTGTAGGGTCAGCATCTTGAATTTTGGCACAATGAGGTAAGTATTCAGTGCGGACAGGTCGAGAATAGGCCTCAATTGATTTTCTTTTCTTGGTACAAGGAATAGTCTGGAGTAAAATCCTTGGCCTTGTTCTGAAAGTGGTACCTTTTCTATAGCTTTCATTTGAAGCAAGTTGTTGATCTGCCTTAAAGCCTCTGCCCTCTGATTTGGTGGCAGGTTTGGCATTCCGTTTCTTTTTGGCAAAGTGTGGAAGTGGAACCTGTATCCTTTGTCTATTATTTGCAGTGTCCATGTGTCCCTTGTAATATAATGCCAGTTTTTTGAGAATAGAGCCAGCTTTCCGCCCAAGGGTGCTTTCAGTTGATCCCTGGTAGGCGGAATCAGAGTAAAGTCATTGAGCCTGTCCTGGTGTAGTAGTAGTTGTTGCTGTTGCACTACTCCTCTGGTTGGCAGGCTGCCACTGACGGCCTATGTAGGAGCCCTTCGATTGGCCTCTGCCCCTAGGGCGTCTGTTCCTGCCTCTCTGGGCTCTGTCCGAGTCTGGAAAGGACCAATTCTTAGTATGCCAGTTTCTGCTGAATCTCGGTGGTTGTACTTGCAGGAAATCCTTAACTGTTTGCACAGATTTTGCCTTTTCTTCAAACTTTAAGACCTCCTGAGCAGAGGAGCCAAATAAATTGTGTTTCTCCATTGGAGTATCCAGGAGTTTAGCTTTAACATGGTCTGGCAAAGATTGTTCCTTCAGCCAAGCATGCCTACGAATAACTGCCCCAGTCATAGCTGGCCTAAATGAAGCCTCCAATGCATCATAGCCACATTTTAAGAAATGATTACTAACCTGCTGTGAGTTGTGTACCAAATCCTGTAGGGATTTACGGTCAAGGGGTTCAGGAGAAGAAAGCTTCTTATTCAGTTCATCTAATAAATACTCTTGGTACTGTATCATATGAAATTGACAATTTAGTGCCCTGACAGAAAGAGTTGCAGAAATATATACCTTCTTACCCCATCTTTCTAAAGCTCTAAACTCTCTTTCAGAGGGTAGAGGATTTTTGGCAGTGGCGGCCGCAACCCCTTTAGGGCCCTGAGAAATAGTTTCTGGGTCTGCAGAATGGGCTTTATACAGATGGAAATGAGAATCCGGTACCCTGTAGTATCTATCAGGTTTGGAAGGGGCCGGAGGGATATTATCAGGGGCTGTACTGACATCATTGTACACATCATCAATTATATTCAAAACAGGAGGTATAGCTAAGGGCCTATGTTGAGGCAAATGTAAAGAGGTCCTTAATCTTTTTCTAGAATCAGAAATTTCCTGACCTTGCCATTGAAAATACTCTCTCATGGAGTGTAGAGTCTCACCAAAGGAAAACTCTTCAGGAGGGGAGGCCGAAGGGATAGATTCTTCAGCATCAGAATCCTCATAGGGCGAGTAAGCCTCCTCCCGGTGGTCTGACAACTCAGATCCATCCGTGGACTCATCTGAAGAGTGTGGGTCAGAAGGGTCAGTCCTGGGCCTTTTGTCTGGCGGAGGGTGAGAGGCCCTGTCTGGGTGAGGTTGTGAACCTCTAATTAAGGTAGCTCGGTAGCCGACTCAGCCGGGGCCTCCCAGGCCGCGGTGGTCGGTTGAATGGATTCAGAAGAAGGAATCACCGAGGACTCGGTTTCGGCCGAAACAGAGACACTCGCGGTAGGCCTTACCGTGGTTTCAGCCGAAACCGTGGGCCGCGAGTGTCGGTCCTTGTCCTTCCGTTTTTTCACCAAATGCGAAGTCGGAGTCTCAGACGGCATTTTATATGCAAAAGTGGCCCCAAAAAACTCCTCTGCAAACTCCGACCGACGTCTAAGAGTTCGTCGGTTGAAGGAAGCACAGGCTGAACAGGACGATACGTTGTGGTCTGGGCCTAAGCAAGGAAGGCAGTAGGAATGGAAATCCTTATGAGGTATTTGTTTCCCACAAGTTAAACAATTATTTACTTTCAATTATTTACTTTGTCTGACATCGGCTGAGACAAGAAAGAGTCCCCAATGGGGTGTACTTGGCTTTTTCGAAGTCTTCGGTAGCTGAATTCACTGGATCTGACCGACCGGCACTTGCGAACAGCTTCTGCTTCGGGCACCGCGCAGCAAGAAAGACTGAGGAGGATGGCGTCGGCTGATGCTTTTATACCCCAGATGCTCTGACGTCGGGGAAAGTGCGACATCAGCCGAGGCCAGACCCAGACTTTGGAATCCGGCCGACCGAAGGGCTGCCTGGGGCAGGACAACCCATATGTTATGACTGCAGATGCATCCTTGAAGGACATCATAATGGTTTCCCTGGTTTCTACCACTCTGTACCAGTATAAATAATAGTATGGAAACCTGTTATTAAAAAGCAGTTAAACATCCAGAGTTGTACTGAAAATGCAAATCTCTCAAGCTCAGTAAAAACAGTGATCAAGTCTTATTTTATTAACTACTGCTGCTACTGCCTTAAATAAGAAAAACCAGCAGGTATGCAACAAAGATGCAAATAACCATCATTGTTTTATGTATAAATCATTACTCACTGCTCTTTATGAAGTAACAGGAGAAGAAAGAGAATCCTGAGTAAACACAGCCAACTTGTTCTGCAGCAAACTCACTAACACCTGCCCTGCTGGAAATTGTTTAAAAAGTTAAATCGTAAAATTCTATAAAAGTATCTACTGTTGTATTAACACTTCTAGTACACTAGTATAATAAAATATTTTCTGTATGTTGCTCTTTATTTTATGTATGACGAGTATTTTACATACTCCTGTAACATTTCTATGCTACTGCAACTTCTCTGATTAGGACCCCCCCCTAAAACGGACTAAAACTAGGAGGGCTAACCTGGTCAACAAAATTAAATACATAAATGCCATGGTGGTAGGAGGGGATGCAAATTGCTAGATATACCACTTGTAATACCAAACAAAAGCCTGCAACTTAGCTAGCTTGTCTGAAATAAGATAAAAACTCATGATGAAAGTCTTCTAAGCAGTTCAGCAAACATCTGTGGAATTCAAAGAATCGTGTTCACTCTGAACAGATATAACCTAATAAGTCATTGAATCGAGGCAATGAAAATTTAAGCGAATTCCAAAAAAATTATTTTATGGGAGATTTCTGTAAAAATCAGAGGATCAGATCTCTGATTAATGAAATATGGAAACGAAGTACAAAACGTTTGGAGTTGTGATACCTAGAAAGTCAGCTCTGTATTTAGTCCAAGACTGCTGATCTTTAGTCCAAAACTGCTGATCTGCAATGTATACAAAGAGCAGACGCATGTCACCATACACAGACTCCAATGGCATACATTGCAGGGGTGTTAAAAGACATTACTGTAAAAGGGGTGTAATGGTGCAACACCAGAGTTTCAAAACTCACTGCTTTTTTTCTTTGAATAGCAGACTGTTGGGTTAACAATTGTTTTACTAGCCTGTATATATTATAATAGAAATACAGATGGCCTCAAAAATTAAAAATACCACCTGTCAGTCAACTTCTGGGTTATACCAAATTACAAAATATCTGACTATCCAGTGATGCCTTGTTGGTCCAGTGGTAGTTGCAACTGCATGGAATGCAGGGAGTTCTTAGCTCCATCCCCAGACAAGGGTAAGTGTTTTCCTTTCCTGTTAAGTTTTTTTTTAATGCTAGAAAAAACTGTAATGCTTTTGGTACTATCTTTCGAAAATGGTGTTTTTTTTAATGAATTCAACAGTGAAAGTCAAGTATCTGCCTGTTCAAATACAAGCAACACAGAAGTTTGTTTTATTTAATAACAGGGAGCTGTTGCAAGTTGGATTATTACCCTCAAACTACTCATTCTGGCTAAATTTGCGAACTTCTGAAAGAAACTGTGTGCATTAAAGATACATACATATATATATATATATATATATATATATATATATATATATATATATATATATATATATATATATATATATATATATATATATATATATATACATATACATATACACACATACATACACACACACACACACACACACACGCACACGCACACACATTATATATAGATTTTTTTTTATTTATTTTTTGAGATTTGTGTCTGTGGTTCATCAGGTATGCATCCATGGCAGATGAGTCATGGTTTAACAGGTAGGGCACTCGCCTTTGGTGCTGAAAGACCAGAAGGCTGTGGGCTGTATTCCCCTCCCAAGTGACTGAACTGCCTTTCACTTAGTGCAACACCGGGGGTGCTGCACTCCAGAGTAAGTCATTTTTCAAAAGCGACATTAGACTGAGGTCCCGGCTACTTGATTTGTTGAGAGCTCAGATGGATATAAAAGATCCCATGGCACCTACTGAAAAAAGTAGGGGAGGTTTCTCTATGCCCTGGCCTAATTTCCCTTTGCAGTATAAATATCACCTTGGGTCTCTCCTCAAAAGAGAAGCCAATAGCTTAGTGGGAATAACCTGGTCAACAAAGGATGAATAAAACATTCAAAAAAGTTTTGTATAAACTATTAAATTATCATTTTCATAGCACTTTCATGAAGCAGGCTTAAAAATAAACTGAGTCTACAAGTCCAGAACTTCAACTTTATAACGTTTTAATTCAGTTTACAAGGACACTCTATTCTCTCTCTCCAGTTTACTTTCACAGAAACATCTGAGAACAGCAACTCATTACAAGCATCTCCCATGCTTTGCTGTGTATATTAATGATTTTCACAACAGGAAAACACATGCCACATGTGCATATTAAGAACTTTACACTATCAAAAAATAATACAAGTTAAGGCTTATTTAAAAAGAATTTATCAAGTAGCTATCCAATTATAAAAATGAAAAATCAGCATCAAGCCATATTAATGATAAAGTTATAACAGCTCTGAGATGTTTAAAATTGCTCTGTGTGACCCTTCACAAATCATCTCTCAGAACCCCGTTGAAAACAAACGCTGTAGCTCCACTGGGACAGATCCGATTGCAAAAGGAAACAATGTCATACAATGAAAAAATCTTCCTGTACCAAAGTTCAGAGTTCACTTTATTGCATTAGTACTGCATAAAACAGACCAGCATAGTTATTCACAATCAATGAGCCCACTTCAATGCATAAGGAGCATTTGGCAGAACAAAAAAGCAGTAGCTTGACGTCAAAAGCTTTCATCAATAACAAAAACTTTCAAAATTAATTAACAAGTAATTTTTAAATAAAAAGGTCTAAATGACATGGACACTGTAGTTACTCAACTTAATGGAGACCACACAGCTTAATTCATTTAAAGAAATGTTACTGCAAGCTTAGCAAAACAATTGTGGGAAAGTATTATTCTACAAAACATTTAGTTTTCAAGTCCAGGAAATAATAGCTACATAATTAACGGGTAAAGTGCTGATTGCATTGGTCTTGTTGTTGCTGTTTGTCTTTCGGCTTTTTCCCGGTAAGGGGTTGCCACAGTGGAACTCCGGTCCGTTAATGATTGGCAGTAGATTTTTATGAAACGCCAAGGTGCCAGCTCGACATCCAACCTTCAATGAAGGCACACCCATATACGCAGCCATGTCTTTCGAATGCTGCCCAACCGCAGGGAGGACATGCAGACTCCACACAGAAGGCCCTCCCAAGCAGAGAATCGAACGGGAGAACCTCTTGCTGTGAGGTAACAACGCTACCGTCGTACCACCGCGGCATACTGATTGCACTGGTCTACAAAACCTTTGCTAATTGTACTGGTCTACAAAACCTTAAAGATTTTTTTTAAGGTTGCATTAGTTAAAATCAGAAATTAATAACTTACATCAATGAATTAATTTCTTTTAGTACTAGCATTAACTCTCTGCCCTACAGAAAGAAATAAACACCTTAAAATGAAAAGATTTAAAACCACTTGTTTGAATACAGGTTTACAGCTTCACAGAAGGTTACTAGGCTAATAAGCCCAAGAGCCCTCACAAACCTAGCCATATTTATCCTGAGTTGCTCCAACTGTTAGGTGAGCGAAGTTAGCAGAGCTACAAGTCTATATTATGGTAATTTATACTGACTGCTTCTGTTCATGAGGGACACGTGCTCCACTCCAGGAGTGAATTTAGGATTACCCATTCATTGATCTAGGCTGAGTTTGAGGAGGGTCATATGGGGGGGGGGGGGTCTGCCTCATGTGAATGGGAAGCTTGCATCAAAGAAGGGGTAGTCTCTGGCAGATGCCTCTATTGCTACACATGATTTGCTCATGCCAGAGGCTAGATTTGCAGTTTGATTTTCGAATGGGTAGCATTTCCATCAGGGCTGAGTCATTTACTGCCCTGCAAGCCAGGCACAGGTCACCCCTTAGCAGCCTGAAATAGACAAAATACAGTGACAGGGCTTTCAGTCTTTCCATTCAGGACTTGGTTTGAGTACCCTGTACTTTCCTGGTGAGAAACCTCTATTGTCCCTCCAGTTGTTGCAGGTGTCTGGTGAGATGCAAGCAAAAGAGAAAGTACAGTTTTGTACCTACCATAAATGTAGATGTCCGATAGGTATGCATCTGCAGTCATCACATATGGGTTGTCCTGCCTCAGGCAGCCCTTCGGTCGGCCAGATTCCAAAGTCTGGGTCCGGCGTCGGCTGACGTCGCTCCTTCCCCGACGTCAGAGCGCCTGGGGTATAAAAGCGTCGGCCGACGCCATCTTCCTCAGTGTTTCTTGCCCCAGATGCCAGGTGCCCTCAAAGGAAGGCTAAATTTGGATAAATGCAATAATTCCAAACATGCATAGAAATATATATATATATATATATATATATATATATATATATATATATACACAACAAATACACCATAATAGATAACCCCAGCTAGCTATGAGAGGGAAAAGTACCCAATAAATCCCAGAGAGGGGAAGGAGGGAAACCTGACTGCAGATGCATACCTATCGGACATCTACATTTATGGTAGGTACAAAACTGTACTATGTCCTTCAAGGATGCATCTGCAGTCATCACATATGGGTAGAATACCATAGCCAATCTGGGGGTGGAGGATCTATGTAAAGGATGGTGTAGCTAAAATGCCCTGCAGGACTGCCGTAGCAAAGCCTGCTCTGGATCTGGAATATAAAGGTAAATTGTAATGCTTGGAAAATGTATGCACGGAGCTCCATGTAGCAGCTTCTAAAATGTCCTTGGTAGCCACCCCTCTTAAGAAGGCTGTGGAGGTGGCTGTGGCTCTGGTGGAATGAGGTCTAATGTTAGCTGGCACAGCTTTTCCATGAAAGGAATAACAGAAACGAATGCAATTCCCTATCCATTTTGAAATTGTCTGTTTGGAAATTGCTTTTCCTTGTGCACCAGCAGCATATGCTACCAACAGCTGGTCAGTTTTTCTGTAGCTTTTCGTTCTGTCCAAGTAGCAGCGCAACTGTCTGTGTATGTCCAGAGTGTGCAGAAGATTCTCCCCTTTGTTTTGTGGATTTGGAAAGAAGGTAGGCAGGTGAATAGCTTGGTTTAATGAGACCCTGGATACCACCTTTGGCATAAATGAAGGATTGGTTCTCAATGACACTCTGTCCTGATGAAAAATAAGAAATGGTTGTACTGCCATGAGGGCCTGTAACTCAGATACTCTTCTTGCTGAGGTTATGGCCAGAAGGAAGGCGGTCTTCCAAGACAGGAACTGTAGTTCTGCAGATGCTGCTGGTTCAAAGGGAGGCAGAGTTAGTTTTTCCAACACGAAGTTAAGGTCCCAAGTAGGCACTGGAGGTTTCCTTGGAGGATTGATGTTTTTAATTCCTCTTAGAAACTGTCTTAGGAGAGGATGAGAAAAAACAGGTGGATCAGTATTGTACTCTGCTGAAATTGCTGAAGCATGAATTTTAATGGAAGAGTAAGACAGGCCATTGTGGAGCATTTCTGCCAAGCATTCCAGGATATGTGGCATGTTCATCACTGTCGCATCTAGGCCCTTTGTGGTGTTCCAAATGTGAAATATTTTCCATTTTGCTGAATATGCCTTACTTGTGGAAGGCCTGCGAGCTTCCATGATGACATCCTTCACTCTCTTGGATAGCTTATCCTGAGGAGGAGTCAAGGTATTTTCCAGGCTGTTAGTCGCAAGGTTTTCAGGTTGGAATGCAGAGTTTTGTAATTGTGCTGTGTCAGGAGAAGTGGCCATTGAGGAAGAGGCCATGGTTCCGTGTGTGACATGCTCTTTAACAGTGGGTACCAGTGCTGTCTTGGCCAGTCCGGAGCTATCAGAATCACTTATGGCTGCTCTGTCCTGATCTTCAGTAAGACCTTGGTCATTAATGGAAGAGGTGGAAATGCATAAACTGTTAGGGTTCTCCAGCTGAAAGATAGGGCGTCCACTTTCCATGCTTGTGGGTGGTATGTCCTTGAGCAGAATTTTCTTCAGCTGATGATTGTGGGGGGAGGCAAAAATATCTATGTCTGGCCTTCCCCATGATTGTGTTATCTGTAGGAAGATGTCTGGGTGCAATATCCATTCGTGAGCATCCATGATATTTCTGCTTAAGCTGTCCACCAGTACATTGTCTTTTCCTGGCACAAACTGGGATTGCAGATCTATATTGAGTTTCAAGGAAAGTTCCCATAGATTAATTGCCAGTCTGCAAAGAGGGTAGGAATGGGTGCCTCCTTGCTTGTTTATGTACCACATAACTGTGGTGTTGTCTGTCCTTATTAGCAGGTGGCCTTGATGCAGAAAGAGTTTGAAGGCCTCGATTGCATGTATCACTGCCAGCATTTCCTTTTGGTTTATGTGCATGCGTAGCTCCTTTTGTGACCATAGTCCTTGAATACATCTGCCCTCCATGTGTGCTCCCCAACCGTGGTCTGAAGCGTCCGTTGTAATAGTCTGGCTGGCTATTGGCTTGCTGAAGGGCATACCCCTGTTTGATTGGCTTGCTTGAGCCCACCACAGAAATTCATTTTGGAGACATGGAATGAGTGGGATCAAAGTTTCTAAGCTGTGGCTGTGCTGAGTCCATAAACTCCTTAGGTACCATTGTAGTTTCCTCATATGCAGCCTTGCTTGGGGAATGAGAAGAATGCAAGATGCCATGTAACCCAGGGCTTGCAGGATTTTCCTTGCAGTCAGCTGAGTTTGTCTTGTCAGATTCTTGAAGTAATCCGGTAGTTGCCTTTGTTTTTCTTCTGTGAGAAAAGCCATTTGGGTGGTTGTGTCTAAATCCGCACCCAGAAAAGTTATTCTTTGGGATGGAACAAGTCTTGATTTGTGAAAGTTGACTGTATATCCCAATGCCTGCAGTAGGTGGATGGCATAATTCAAGTCCTTTACCAAAGCTTGTTGGCTGTCCGCTTGTATAAGGCAGTCGTCCAGATATGGGTATATTTGAATCCACTGAAGTCTGCAGTGTGCAATTACTGATGTCAGGCATTTCGTGTATACTCTGGGTGCAGTAGATAAGCCAAAGGGCAAAGCTGAGAATTGATAATGCTCTGAGCCTGCAAGAAATCTGAGGTGTCTTCTGCAACTTTGTCTGATAGGGACATGCAGGTATGCCTCCTTGAGGTCTAGAGTCACCAGCCAAGACCCCTTGCCCAGCATGGGAAGGAGTTGCTGTAAAGTCAGCATTTTGAATTTTGGCACAATGAGATAAGTATTCAGTGCGGACAAGTCGAGAATAGGCCTCCATTGATTTTCTTTTCTTGGAACAAGGAAAAGTCTGGAATAAAATCCTTGGCCTTGTTCTGAAAGAGGAACCTTTTCTATAGCTTTCATTTGCATTAAGTTGGAGATTTGTTTCAAAGCCTCTGCCCTTTGATTTGGTGACAGGTCTGACATGCCTTTTCTTTTTGGCAATGTGTGAAAATGGAACCTGCATCCTCTGTCTATTATTTGCAGTGTCCATTTGTCTCTTGTAACAGTGTGCCAATTGTCTGAGAATAAAGAAAGCTTTCCGCCCAAAGGTGCTCCTAATTGAGCCCTGGTTGGCGGAGTCAAAGCAAAGTCATTGAGTCTGTCCTTGTGCAGCAGTTGTAGGTCCTGCACTACCTCTCTGGTTGGGAGGCTGCCATTGACGCCCTCTGTAGGAGCCTCTAGCTTGCCCTCTACCTCTGGCACGCCTGTTCTTGCCTCTCTGAAATCTTTCTGTGTCCGGAAAGGACCAATTCTTGGCAAGCCAATTTCTGCTGAATCTTGGTGGTTGGACTTGTAGAAAATCTTTAACTGTTTGTACAGATTTTGCCTTTTCCTCAACCTTCTTTAAGACCTCCTGAGCAGTGGAGCCAAATAACTTTTGCTTTTCCAGGGAGCATCCAGAAGCTTAGCTTTAACATGGTCTGGCAGAGATTGTTCCTTCAGCCAAGCATGCCTACGTATGACTGCACCTGTCATAGCTGACCTACATGAAGCTTCCAATGCATCATAACCACATTGTAAGAAATGGTTACTAACCTGCTGGGAGTTATGTACCAGATCCTGTAGTGATTTGAGATCTAGGGTTCAGGTGAAGACAGTTTCTTATGCAATTCATCTAACAAATACTCTTGGTACTGTATCATATGAAATTGACAATTTAATGCCCTCATAGAAAGAGTAGCAGAAGTATTCACTTTTTACCCCATCTCTAAAGCCCTGGGCTCCCTTTCAGAAGAGAGTGGATTTTAGAGGTGGCAGCCACAACCCTTTAGGGCCCGGGGAAATAGTTTCTGGATCAGCAGAGTAGGCCTTCTAAAGAAAATGATGCGAGTCCGGGACCCTGGAGTACCTATCGGGTTTGACAGGGGCCAGGGAAGAGTGTCAGGGGTTATGCTAGACTCAGAGTACACATCATCAATGACATTCAAAACAGGAGGAATAGCCAAAGGTCTATGCTGAGGTAAATGCAGAAAAGTTCTTAATCTTTTCCTGGAATCAGAAAATTCCTGGCCCTGCCATTTGAAATGCTCTCTCATAGTGTGAAGGGTCTCAAAGGATAGCTCTTCAGGAGGGGAGGCCGAGGGTATGGATTCCTCTGCATCAGAATCCTGGTAGGCCGAAAAAGCCTCCTCCTGGTAGTCCGAGAGAACAGAGCCATCAGAGGCCTCCTCTGAGGAGTGGGGATCAGAGGGCTCAACCCTGGGCCTTTTGTCTAGAGGAGGTTGAGAGCCCCTGTCCGGATGAGGTTGAGATCCCCTAATCAAGGAAATAAGGTCCTCTGCTAAAGTAAGAATCTGTGAACTTGTAGAGGGTCCCTGAGGAATAACCCTGGGAGGCAAAGCTATTGTATGTTTAGCAACTTTAGCCCTGGTGAATGCCTTTATGGACATGGATGCAGGAGACCTAGCTGCACCACGTGCTGGAGTAGTTTTGTCTAGAGGAATGGTGTCGGAAGTTTCCAAAACACCAGTTTCTGAAGGAAAGTCAATAACCGACTCAGCAGGGGCCTCCGGGGCCGAGGTTGTCGGTTGAGCAGTTTCGGGTGTCGGAAGTACCAAGGACTCTGTCTCAGCCGAGACCGAGACACTTGCGGTAGGGCCTGGCTGTGGTTTCAGCCGAAACCGCGGCCCGCGTGTGTCAGTCCTTGTCCTTCCGTTTCTTTACTAAATGTGAAGTCGGAGTCTCCGACGGCATTTTGTATGAAAAACTAGCCCCAAAACATTCCTCTGCAAACTCCGCCCGACGTCTAAGAGTGTGTCGGTTGAAGGAAGCACAGGCTGAACAGGCCGAGACGTCGTGGTCTGGGCCTAGGCAGGGGAGGCAGTAAGAGTGGAAATCCTTATGAGGTATTTGTTTCCCACAAGTTAAACAATTATTAACTTTATCTGACATCTGCTGAGGCAAGAAAGAGTCCCCAACAGGGTACTTAGCTTTTGAAGTCTTCGGTAGCTGAAATACAGGAGCTGGCCGACCGGCACTTGCCAACTGCTTCTGCTTCGGGCACCACGCGGCAAGAAAGACTGAGGAAGATGGCGTCGGCTGAAGCTTTTATACCCCAGGCGCTCTGACTTCGGGGAAGGAGCGACGTCAGCCGACGCTGGACCCAGACTTTGGAATCCGGTTGACCGAAGGGCTGCCTGAGGCAGGACAACCCATATGTGATGACTGCAGATGCATCCTTGAAGGACATCACTGTATTCACTCACTGGTGTGATGATGGCTGAGCCTTTATATACAAGATGTACCACACGGAAGAATTTCCTCACCTGAGTTTCCAACCATTTACCACATGGTCTACTCTTGGCAGGGTTGTCTATATTGTAATTAGCAGCGATGTTAGCCTTCCCAAAGTGAATAATAATGCATTTTTTTGCATAAAGCTTCAATCCATGGCTTTGGCATCAATCATTTGTCTGCGATTATCTTTTCTGCAGTATATTAGCATTGATGGGGGACTCTGTGATTGCTCTCAATTTGCAATCAGTGAACTTGGTCAGCCACAGGCCATCCACATTTGCTCGAACCTCTGAAAAACAAATTCGGAACAGTAAATGGCCCAGCACAGAACCCTGTTGTACGCCACTGGTGACTGGCCTTTTACTAGAGGTGAATTCACCCACTCTGACAGTATGTGTCCTGCTGGTGAGCCAATTGGCTACCCATCTGGTGACATAGGGGTTAATTCCCAATGGGAAGAGTTTCTCTATAACATCCGAGTGGGTAATTGTGTCAAATGCCTTGGCTAGGTCAAGGTAGGCTGTATGATCTATCTTTCCCTCATCCAGGGCCTTTGTGACCTTCTCGAATTAGTCAACCAGGTTTAACAGACATGACTGACCTTTAATTAATCTGAACTGGGTTGGGTCCAGAGTTTAGTGATACCCATGTCTTTGTTGATAAAGTCCATAGTGATTTTATTCATGTCCTTGCAGATGAGGCTAGTCAAGTTCATGGGTCTACAATTCCCATGGTTTGTTGACGGCCCTCCTTTGTAGAGAGGAATTACTGTTGCTGTCTTCCATTCTGCTGGAAAAGAGCCAGCCTGCAGGCTATGGTGAAAGGAATCCAAGAGGGTCTGCTAGGTCATGTTTTAAGTTGTTTAAAGGGCAACCTAGGATGTTGTCTGGTCCCACTGTCATATTTTTGGCCTTAGAGACTGCAGAGATGACCTGTTCTCTTGAGATAACAGGCTGAGGAATGGTGGCAGGTATACTTTGGGGGATGATTAGTGATCAGCGGGGACAGGGGTGTGAAGTTTGCTTCAAATATGTCAGCTAGCAGGTTGGCCATTACCTCTGGTTGAGCATGGTTGGTGCCATCCACAACCAGTTAAGCACATTTACTTACCAGGAAAGTCCAAATGGGACACAGCCCATTTTCAGTGGAGGCCCGGGGAGAAATGCTCAAGATGCATGTCTTTGGAATGTGGGAGAAAACTACAGCATCTGGAGGAAACCCACTCAAATGCAGGGAGGACATGCAGACTCCGCACAGAAGGCACTCCAGCCGCAAATCAAACTGGAGAACCTCTTGCTGTGAGGTGACAATGCTAACAGTTGCACCACTACACCACCCACAGATGGGTATTCCCCCTTTAGATTTCGGACATAGTTAAAGAATGCCTTATGATTATCCATAGCCAGGAAGGCTATTTTTGCTTTGTAATTAGCTTTGGAAGACTTGATATGATCTTCAGTTTGTTTAAGGCTAGAGAGGGACTTATCTCTTGTATTTAGACATTAGTTTCTTCTTTTGTTGTACAGCCTGTTTATACTAGGGGCCCACAAGGGTGTTTGTTTTTTAATCCAGTCACATACACCCAATTCTATACAACTGCTTAAGTGGTTATACAGGGCTTTGAAGTACACCTCTGCACAGGAACCCATGTTTTCTCTGTTCGAGGAGGCTTTGGAATTTCTTATACCATCATTTAAGCAAGAGGTAATTTGTCTTGGAAAAAGTCTTATGCATTTTTTAGCTTTATGGGGTTATCTGGCCTTAGAATTTCATAGAAAGAGACTGACTTATTGTCCTATCTTACCAGCAAGGACAGCACATGGGGGAGAGAATGCAGTGCTCCCCATATTAGTGAGTACTATGTCTAAGACATCTGAGCACCTCATGGGTGTATTGACTAGCTGTTCCAGAGCATCTGCATTGACAAAGTCCAAAAACTTTTGTGCCTGCATATTTGTGATTGTGTACGTTTCCCAGTCGATGGTAGGATAATTAAAATCACCCGAGTTAAGGTATTGGGCTGCAAGGTAAGTGACTCCAGTTAAGTCCAGATACACAGTATGCTTGTCCTGGTTCATGCTGGGTGACCTATAGCTAGCTATGATGTGGCAAGAGATTTTTCCTATGGTTAATTGGACACAGAGTGGCTTGAGAGAGTCATACTGTTTGACCAATCTCATGCTGTACTTATCCTTAATGAAGATGGGATATGCCACCTCCTTTAGTTCTTTCGTGCTCAATTTGTGGTCTGAATGTACTAAAGGCATTGTAGCCCTGCACTGCACGGTCAGCATGCTTTCCAGGGCTTTGAACCATGTCTTGGTGACTGAAAAGACATCGGCATCTTCCAAGGAAAGGACTTCTTCCTGGGAGTTTCTTGTTTAGACTTCTAGCATTAAGGAGCAATGCCTTGACTTAACTAGACAGGACTTTGTTACACTGGGAGGTTGGTTAGTTTGACACTGCTTAAAAATGGACAACAGGGGGTGGGGCCAACGCCTTTGCCAGTATAGGAGCGCCTAAAGGAGACCTGTGCGGACCATCTCTGGCAAAGCAACCTGGCCAGTCGATCATGTCCTCCCATGCTGACAGATATTGGATTCCCTTGGACTGATACCAGACGTTAAGCCAATCATTAAAGTCAATCATTTTTTTTTGTTTGTGTGTGTTATAGAATCATCCTTGTAGATGGTAGAATTCTGCTTAAGGCTAAGCTTATACCTGCATATGACACACAATCTGACAGCTCAGTCATGTCTCTCTTCATATAGTATGGACAGGTAAGTCTCAAGTCATTCATACCCACATGGACTATGATGGAGTCACACTGGTACTTGTGGATGAGTGACTTGAGTGCTTCAGTGACTTAATGGATCCTGGCACCTGACAGCTAACCATAACCCTCTCCATGTCCAGCCTGGTGAGGGAGACATCTGCATTTCTCACTTTGGAGTCACCTATGACCAGTGCATTGGGTTTTGTGCTGTTACAATTTGTGTTCTTATTTGCTGAGACACTAATGTGTGCGTTATGTGGTGAGGTTGTTTCTTGCATTGTGTAAGTGGTTCCTGAAGGCACTGTTTGGGAGGCTTCTGGGATTCTGGTTAGTTACAAGTGAGTACCTCTGCACATCACCCAAACAACTACCACCTCACGACCCAACACATGCAACACATAGACCACACAGTCAGAGTGTCAAACAGTCACAGCCCTTAAGGCCAAACAAAATGCCAGACACACTTGTCATTGGTGATTCCATAGTCAGACACACTGACGTCCCGCTCACCAGACTGAGTAAAGAGAAGGTCACAGTAAGCTGCCTGTCAGGCGCTAGAATCCGCCACATAACGCAAGCACTCAGGTCTCTCAACAGCAGGTACAAGTACGACTCAGTCATTGTCCACGCTGGTGTCAACGACCTGAGACGCCTCCTTGGACTACATGAAAAGGGACATCGAGGAGCTCTCTGATTATGTAGCCCAGGCAGGTATGACCCTGACCTTGAGCAGTATCCTACCTTCACCTAGAATGATGCCACAATACAGTGATAAGATGATCAGCTTTAATAATTGGCTTAAATTCTGGTGTCATTCAAAGGGATCCAATGTCTGTCTGCCTGGGATGACATGCTGGACAAGCCACGCTGCTTATGAAGGGACGGCTTGCACCTGTCACCCTGGGCTTCGGATATTGGCAAAGGCTCTTGCCACCCCATAGTGCCTTTTTAGGCAAGGCTCAAATTCTAAACCTACCACCCTAGAACACCAAAAGGAAAAAACTAAGGGTAATGCTGCTCAATGCCAGAAGTCTCAATCTCAAGATGCACTCGAGGCCCTTCTCAATATGGAGAACATCGATGTCTGTGCTGTGACAGAAACCTGGTTCAAGGCTCCTGAGAGCACCCCAGCACTAACAGGTTTCACCTCATATCATGCGTTCCGCCCCAAAATCCGGACAACACCAAGAAAGGAGGGTGTCCATATTCATAAAGGACACCCACACCTCAAGGTTGGTGGCAACATGATGCATCGGAGACCATCCAGGTGCAATTAACCATAGGCAAGACTGCTCTGCAATTTGTAGCATGTTACAGGCCACCCTCTCAAACTCAGGAACCTCACATGGCCTTCCTGAAAACATTGGAGGATAAATGTATCTCCAAACACCATCATACTAGGTGACTTTAACTACCCTAATATAGACTGGGAACACTACTCAAGCCCGAACACTCTAACCCAAAGATTCCTGGAGTTCATAAACTCAAATGCCATGGAACAACTAGTCACCATCCCCACAAGAGGAGAAAACATACTTGATCTCATCACAACAACAAAAGCAATTCTGAAATAAACTTTCAGTCTCCTATGACCCTGGTTGGGTAGCAGTCATTGGCTTAGCAGTTGTAGGTCCTGCACTACCTCTCTGGTTGGGAGGCTGCCATTGACGCTCTCTGTAGGAGCCTCTAGCTTGCCCTCTACCTCTGGCACGCCTGTTCTTGCCTCTCTGAAATCTTTCTGTGTCCGGAAAGGACCAATTCTTGGCAGGCCAATTTCTGCTGAATCTTGGTGGTTGGACTTGTAAAAAATCTTTAACTGTTTGTACAGATTTTGCCTTTTCCTCAACCTTCTTTAAGACCTCCTGAGCAGTGGAGCCAAATAACTTTTGCTTTTCCAGGGGAGCATCCAGAAGCTTAGCTTTAACATGATCTGGCAGAGATTGTTCCTTCAGCCAAGCATGCCTACGTATGACTGCACCTGTCATAGCTGACCTACATGAAGCTTCCAATGCATCATAACCACATTGTAAGAAATGGTTACTAACCTGCTGGGGAGTTATGTACCAGATCCTGTAGTGATTTGCGATCTAGGGGTTCAGGTGAAGACAGTTTCTTATGCAATTCATCTAACAAATACTCTTGGTACTGTATCATATGAAATTGACAATTTAATGCCCTCATAGAAAGAGTAGCAGAAGTATTCACTTTTTTACCCCATCTCTCTAAAGCCCTGGGCTCCCTTTCAGAAGAGAGTGGATTTTTAGAGGTGGCAGCTGCAATCCCTTTAGGGCCCTGGGAAATAGTTTCTGGATCAGCAGAGTGGGCCTTGTAAAGAAAATGATGCGAGTCCGGGACCCTGTAGTACCTATCGGGTTTGACAGGGGCCAGGGGAAGAGTGTCAGGGGTTATGCTAGACTCAGAGTACACATCATCAATGACATTCAAAACAGGAGGAATAGCCAAAGGTCTATGCTGAGGTAAATGCAGAAAAGTTCTTAATCTTTTCCTGGAATCAGAAAATTCCTGGCCCTGACATTTGAAATGCTCTCTCATAGTGTGAAGGGTCTCACCGAAGGATAGCTCTTTAGGAGGGGAGGCCGAGGGGATGGATTCCTCTGCATCAGAATCCTCGTAGGCCGAAAAAGCCTCCTCCTGGTAGTCCGAGAGAACAGAGCCATCAGAGGCCTCCTCTGAGGAGTGGGGATCAGAGGGCTCAACCCTGGGCCTTTTGTCTAGAGGAGGTTGAGAGCCCCTGTCCGGATGAGGTTGAGATCCCCTAATCAAGGAAATAAGGTCCTCTGCTAAAGTAAGAATCTGTGAACTTGTAGAGGGTCCCTGAGGAATAACCCTGGGAGGCAAAGCTTTTGTATGTTTAGCAACTTTAGCCCTGGTGAATGCCTTTATGGACATGGATGCAGGAGACCTAGCTGCACCACGTGCTGGAGTAGTTTTGTCTAGAGGAATGGTGTCGGAAGTTTCCAAAACACCAGTTTCTGAAGGAAATTCAATAACCGACTCAGCAGGGGCCTCCGGGGCCGAGGTTGTCGGTTGAGCGGTTTCGGGTGTCGGAAGTACCAAGGACTCTGTCTCAGCCGAGACACTTGCGGTAGGCCTGGCTGTGGTTTCAGCCGAAACCGCGGCCCGCGTGTCAGTCCTTGTCCTTCTGTTTCTTTACTAAATGTGAAGTCGGAGTCTCCGACGGCATTTTGTATGAAAAACTAGCCCCAAAAATTCCTCTGCGAACTCCCGACGCCTAAGAGTGCCGGTTGAAGGAAGCACAGGCTGAACAGGCCGAGACGTCGTGGTCTGGGCCTAGGCAGGGGAGGCAGTAAGAGTGGAAATCCTTATGAGGTATTTGTTTCCCACAAGTTAAACAATTATTAACTTTATCTGACATCGGCTGAGGCAAGAAAGAGTCCCCAACGGGGTACTTAGCTTTTGAAGTCTTCGGTAGCTGAAATACAGGAGCTGGCCGACCGGCACTTGCCAACTGCTTCTGCTTCGGGCACCACGCGGCAAGAAAGACTGAGGAAGATGGCGTCGGCTGACGCTTTTATACCCCAGGCGCTCTGACGTCGGGGAAGGAGCGACGTCAGCCGACGCCGGACCCAGACTTTGGAATCCGGTTGACTGAAGGGCTGCCTGAGGCAGGACAACCCATATGTGATGACTGCAGATGCATCCTTGAAGGACATCACTGTACTCACTCACTGGTGTGATGATGGCTGAGCCTTTATATACAAGATGTACCACACGGAAGAATTTCCTCACCTGAGTATCCAACCATTTACCACATGGTCTACTCTTGGCAGGGTTGTCTATATTGTAATTAGCAGCGATGTTAGCCTTCCCAAAGTGAATAATAATGCATTTTTTTGCATAAAGCTTCAATCCATGGCTTTGGCATCAATCATTTGTCTGCGATTATCTTTTCTGCAGTATATTAGCATTGATGGGGGACTCTGTGATTGCTCTCAATTTGCAATCAGTGAACTTGGTCAGCCACAGGCCATCCACATTTGCTCGAACCTCTGAAAAACAAATTCGGAACAGTAAATGGCCCAGCACAGAACCCTGTTGTACGCCACTGGTGACTGGCCTTTTACTAGAGGTGAATTCACCCACTCTGACAGTATGTGTCCTGCTGGTGAGCCAATTGGCTACCCATCTGGTGACATAGGGGTTAATTCCCAATGGGAAGAGTTTCTCTATAACATCCGAGTGGGTGATTGTGTCAAATGCCTTGGCTAGGTCAAGGTAGGCTGTATGATCTATCTTTCCCTCATCCAGGGCCTTTGTGACCTTCTCGAAGAAGTCAACCAGGTTTAACAGACATGACTGACCTTTAATTAATCTGAACTGGGTTGGGTCCAGAGTTTAGTGATACCCATGTCCTTGTTGATAAAGTCCATAGTGATTTTATTCATGTCCTTGCAGATGAGGCTAGTCAAGTTCATGGGTCTACAATTCCCATGGTTTGTTGACGGCCCTCCTTTGTAGAGAGGAATTACTGTTGCTGTCTTCCATTCTGCTGGAAAAGAGCCAGCCTGCAGGCTATGGTGAAAGGAATCCAAGAGGGTCTCTGCTAGGTCATGTTTTAAGTTGTTTAAAGGGCAACCTAGGATGTTGTCTGGTCCCACTGTCATATTTTTGGCCTTAGAGACTGCAGAGATGACCTGTTCTCTTGAGATAACAGGCTGAGGAATGGTGGCAGGTATACTTTGGGGGATGATTAGTGATCAGCGGGGACAGGGGTGTGAAGTTTGCTTCAAATATGTCAGCTAGCAGGTTGGCCATTACCTCTGGTTGAGCATGGTTGGTGCCATCCACAACCAGTTCAGCACATTTACTTACCAGGAAAGTCCAAATGGGACACAGCCCATTTTCAATGGAGGCCCGGAGAGAAATGCTCAAGATGCGTGTCTTTGGAATGTGGGCGAAAACTACAGCATCTGGAGGAAACCCACTCAAATGCAGGGAGGACATGCAGACTCCGCACAGAAGGCACTCCAGCCACAAATCAAACTGGAGAACCTCTTGCTGTGAGGTGACAATGCTAACAGTTGCACCACTACACCACCCACAGATGGGTATTCCCCCTTTAGATTTCAGACATAGTTAAAGAATGCCTTATGATTATCCATAGCCAGGAAGGCTATTTTTGCTTTGTAATTAGCTTTGGAGGGCTTGATATGATCTTCAGTTTGTTTAAGGCTAGAGAGGGACTTATCTCTTGTATTTAGACATTAGTTTCTTCTTTTGTTGTATAGCCTGTTTATACTAGGGGCCCACAAGGGTGCTTGTTTTTCCAGCAAGACTGGTTTTTAATCCAGTCACATGCACCCAATTCTATACAACTGCTTAAGTGGTTATACAGGGCTTTGAAGTACACCTCTGCACAGGAATCCATGTTTTCTCTGTTCGAGGAGGCTTTGGAATTTCTTATACCATCATTTAAGCAAGAGGTAATTTGTCTTGGAAAAAGTCTTATGCATTTTTTAGCTTTATGGGGTTATCTGGCCTTAGAATTTCATAGAAAGAGACTGACTTATTGTCCTATCTTACCAGCAAGGACAGCACATGGGGGAGAGAATGCAGTGCTCCCCATATTAGTGAGTACTATGTCTAAGACATCTGAGCACCTCATGGGTGTGTTGACTAGCTGTTCCAGAGCATCTGCATTGACAAAGTCCAAAAACTTTTGTGCCTGCATATTTGTGATTGTGTACGTTTCCCAGTCGATGGTAGGATAATTAAAATCACCCGAGTTAAGGTATTGGGCTGCAAGGTAAGTGACTCCAGTTAAGTCCAGATACACAGTATGCTTGTCCTGGTTCATGCTGGGTGACCTATAGCTAGCTATGATGTGGCAGGAGATTTTTCCTATGGTTAATTGGACACAGAGTGGCTTGAGAGAGATCTCATGGTGTACTTATCCTTAATGAAGATGGGATATACCACCTCCTTTAGTTCTTTCGTGCTCAATTTGTGGTCTGAATGTACTAAAGGCATTGTAGCCCTGCACTGCACGGTCAGCATGCTTTCCAGGGCTTTGAACCATGTCTTGGTGACTGAAAAGACAACGGCATCTTCCAAGGAAAGGACTTCTTCCTGGGAGTTTCTTGTTTAGACTTCTAGCATTAAGGAGCAATGCCTTGACTTAACTAGACAGGACTTTGTTACACTGGGAGGTTGGTTAGTTTGACACTGCTTAAAAATGGACAACAGGGGGTGGGGGCCAACGCCTTTGCCAGTATAGGAGCGCCTAAAGGAGACCTGTGCGGACCATCTCTGGCAAAGCAACCTGGCCAGTCGATCATGTCCTCCCATGCTGACAGATATTGGATTCCCTTGGACTGATACCAGACGTTAAGCCAATCATTGAAGTCAATCATTTTTTTGTTTTGTTTGTGTGTGTTATAGAATCATCCTTGTAGATGGTAGAATTCTGCTTAAGGCTAAGCTTATACCTGCATATGACACAATCTGACAGCTCAGTCATGTCTCTCTTCATATAGTATGGACAGGTAAGTCTCAAGTCATTCATACCCACATGGACTAGGATGGAGTCACACTGGTACTTGTGGATGAGTGACTTGAGTGCTTCAGTGACTTAATGGATCCTGGCACCTGACAGCTAACCATAACCCTCTCCATGTCCAGCCTGGTGAGGGAGACATCTGCATTTCTCACTTTGGAGTCACCTATGACCAGTGCATTGGGTTTTGTGCTGTTACAATTTGTGTTATTTGCTGAGACACTAATGTGTGCGTTATGTGGTGAGGTTGTTTCTTGCATTGTGTAAGTGGTTCCTGAAGGCACTGTTTGGGAGGATTCTGGTGAGTTACAAGTGAGTACCTCTGCACATTTGAGTTTATGCGCCGTGTTCTTATTTAGTGTGGGAAGTGATTTGTGTGTGCTGACAATGTTTGGCATTAGATCTGTCCATCCTTTTGAACATCTTGCCTTCAATTTTATAGTGTAATTACTTCTCATACATAAAGTATTAGTTTGTTCCAGGAGTAAGTGATTATCAGTATACATGAGACAACTACTACATTGCCTCAGATGTACATGTCCATCAAGTTGGCCAGAGAGATGATGGGAAATCACCCGTCCATGACACCAGGTTCCACTGAAAGTTTTATTGCGGAAGGAAATGGGTTAATTTGACAGGCCTGTGCTTGTAGCTCACAACCTACACAAGGGAACTATACTTTGTGTACACCAAGGTTGACCAGGACAGCAACATTGCTCAGTGTGCAACTGAGCTGCTTCCAGAGCAGAAGAGAAGCTTAGAAAGGTCACACTGACAGCTGTTGAGGGAGAACCTAAGCTTCAAGGCTTTTGCGTCTATACAGGGCATTGTCAACCAGCGCGGCATAACAAGCAGCGCTGCGCAAAAGCAAGACTTAATATTAGCTGGAATAAACTAGAAGAATCGAGCAACCAATCAGAAAGCACACACAGAGCCTTTCGCCAGCAAGCTCCCAACTCAGATGGGTCTAGATCTACACACTTCCACCACAAGGGTGTACAAAAAAGCCCTGTTTATGTAAGATGGCTGGTATACTGCTCACTTTTTTTTTTAAACAAAAGGATTCTAGATTCAGTAGCTCTAAATCTAGTCCACACAATGTAACAAGCTACTTAAAGCAATGATAACAGTGCTGTACTGGAAGCGCAGAAATGCAGGAAAAATAATAGCAATGAAATGATAATATAAAAAAGTCAGCAAAGTGCAATAAAAGCATAAATAGCACTTATTTACTTTTTTCCAGCAGTGGATGGTTTGGATTTCAGAAAACACACTGATCCTCTGGCACAATCGCCAAACAAAGAGCTACTCTAGTTAATTGAGCATATTATCCAAAGATTTTTAAATAGTTACTCTTTATGTATTTTCAATTAATGCCACTGGAGGCATATTGCACCACTAAATAAAAATTCTCTCAGGTACCCATTTGGTTGCACAGAACAGTCTGAATGAAAGTATTAACATGATTAGCAACCCACCACCATAGAGGGAGTTATGCTTCTTGCATCTCCCAATCACAACACAGTCTGAGATGCCACACCTTATTACAGTTTTAGTCATCAATATCCTGTTGAGCCTGCTCAACATGAACAAATAAAGTTTCTACAATACGAGTCCATGACGAGTTCAAATAATTCTTTAGTGATCCTACGTGTGTGTGTGTGTGTGTGTGTGTGTGTGTGTGTGTGTGTGTGTGTGTGTGTGTGTGTGTGTGTGTGTGTGTGTAGGACTGACACCAACCTCCATTGGGGTTGTTAGCAACCTGCTTATGATGAAAGGACAACAGCTGTACTCGATCCTGGTCCTGACAGATTTTGAGAGATTTGCCTTTTGTCTGAATTGCTTTTTCTATAAATATGTTCAGGATCCAAAATAATGAGACTCGCATGTAATAAGAACCAGTCACTTGGCATGAACTGGCATTCTAGGATTACTGATTGTTTTTTCTCACTCATCTTCCTTTTTCTGACTTGGTGACCTTTTAAACTCTCCATTTATATACTTCTTATAAACCAATCCTTCTCAAACATCCATTCTGTTCTGATGTACACCTACAGGAATCTGTTTTACTGAACCTTTTAAAAAATGCTCTGGCTTTCTGAATGTATATTCCTAGTGCTGGAGTTACAGCCAAGACTGGCAAAGACAAAACCTGTTCATTAAGATTTACACAGCAAACATAAATAAATCATTTGCATGACAAGAGAAAGTCAGCTGCGTACTTGAGAATAAAGAAAGTGTTCACAAAATGAACTACTTCCTGTGGAGAGTCTCGGGATGGGATGGTTAAAGCAGCAGGAAATCTCGAACTTATGTCTGACTTCAAGAAAGGAGTTGCCTTGAATATGAATTACACCAGAAATGCTGGACACCTTTGTTACAATCAGCTACTGCCTGAAGGGAAAAATACCAATAGTTAAAAAAATATATTACTTATTTCTTCCCCTCTTTTTCCTCCATTCAAACACATGCATACGGCAGAAAAAACAAACGAGGCAAAGACTAAAATCTTCCCAGTCATAGAAAACAGAAGGAAATGGAAAGCACTAGTGTATTTCCATTTTGTTGTACCTGCACTCGTGACGTATACATTTCTGTGCCACTGTAGCCGGGAAACCACAGAATACAAATGGTTTAATAGTCTGCCTCCTGCCCAATACTTCATTTTTCAGCTGGCTATGAGGTCAAGCTTTGTGTTCGCTATTTGTATACAGCGTATCCCCCACACCACAGACCTTTATGAAGCCAGCACTGCAATGATAGGAAGAACATTAAAGAAATGTCCGAATCCGGATAGCATAAATTCAGATGTCAAACTGGTTGTCCTCCGCAGTCATAGCCCGGCAGTCGCTGTGGTTCTGAAAGTCCGCAGTCGGCCCTGTTAGTCGCACCTCCCCGACCATCAACGATCGCATCTTCGGTATAAAAAGCATCAGCCGACGCGGTTTTCCTCTCAATTTCTTGCCATTTTTCCTAGCCCTCTTGTTTCCCAAAATGGATAGATGCCAATGTTAAATAAAAGATAATAGAATAGATAGTTTCCAAATAGATGTAAATAATACAAAAAAATATACTATAAAAGAATATATAACAGCTAGCTCCAAGGAGGCCCCCCAATTTGTGAGTATAGGAGAGGGAACCCGAGAGGATTATGAGACAGGATGTTAATAAGTTCGGACATCTACATTTATGGTAGGCACAATTACATTCTAGGTCCTTCATGGATGTATCTGCAGTCATAACAGATGGGTAGACAGTTACATAACAGATAGGGGGAAATGAAAAAAAGAACTAGGATATTTAGGATCCCTTGTGTTTGCCCAGTGGCAAATCAGCAGTGGCACAGGAATATAGAGGCAAATTATAATGCTTTGGAATGCTTGGCAAATGTATGCTGGAGGCCTAGCAGCACCAGAGACATCAGTTGATGGTGTCTGATAAGTCAACCACTGTAGTGGGCACAGCACCTCTGAGGTCAATTTCTGAGGTGTATTTCAGGGTAGAGTTTAGAGTTCAGGTGGGGCTTCAGTTTTCGAGTAGATCTTGCTCGTTTCAATTTTTGCAGTTCAGCAGCCACTGCTCATTGAAGATCTGGACCGCGAGAAAACCGCGTCTGCAGTATCGGTCTTTTTTGGTGTTTGGGGTAGTCGAGGTGCGGGACACAATGCAGCATAATCATGGCCTAAAAACTGTAAAAACAACTAGGGTACAACTCCAAGCCGGACGCACGTTGGTTGAAATACAGGCCGAACAGGCGAACAGGCTGGTTCTGGGCAGTGGGCCTCAGCAAAAGAACAGTAGTCAATGAGGTATTTTGGTTTGTTGTTAAACCACAGGTTAAACCGGAATTACAGTTTTCTGACATCGGACATCGGCTGAACGGGTACTTAGCTTTAGAAGTCTTCAAGTAGAGGTAGTATAAGTAGAACTTGGATCCGACCGATCCGACCGACTGGCAACAGCTTCTGCTTTCCGGGCACCGGCGCAAGAAAGAAAGACTGAAAAAATGGCGGTTGATGCTTATACATACCCCAGCCAACAGAGAGTCGGCGGGGTGTGGAGTCGCGACATCAGCGAAGGACCCGACTTTGGGGAATCGCCCCGACTGCAGGGCTGCCTGACGACAGGACAACCCACTTGTTATGACTGCAGATGCATCCATGAAGGACATCACTGCAACCCGATAAACTAGGAAGTGACCAGCAGTGATCATGGCCAGCTCAGAATCATGCGTTTCCCCATCCACACATATCCTTAGGAAATAGTAAATGCTGACTGCATCTGATTCAATGCTGAGTGGTACTTGCACCTCATTTACTGCCAGAGTATTCCAATCTACGTTACAAAATCAGTCTTCCTATGCACTCCCCTGAATACTGAAGTAATGAATCAGGCCAAGTCAATATTCAGATTTCTTTACAGAAGTTTCATTAAAGCATGAGATCCTGTCACCTAAAGTCAAGATATTTTTTTTTTTTTTGAAGCAATACAAAAGCACCAGTTCTACACAAAATTATAGCATGCAATCTACTTAAAAAAAAGTAGATATGTCTGGATGAATCACAGGCCCAAGGCTAAATTAATAGTAATGCTCCTTACAGTTTCCCATTTTCAAGTGACAGTTCACTAGGTGAAACTATCTCATTCAACAGCTCCCAAACTAGATTCTTACTGATGGTGTTGTGCAGCAGAGTTCCCGTTAGTCCCACTACGGCAGCATATACGCGCACATTCGCACACATGCACACACCACATCAGTAGTTACACAAATTATTTCTCCTGCGGTTTGTGAAATATTTTATGATCTAGAAGTAACATCCTCACTACCCAAAGCAATACCACAGACATCTCAATCTTTACGTGGAATGTATTATTTTTTGATCACTAAGTATCACATCCCTCCCCACCTTCAGAGTGAGCCACTATGTAAAATGGATTTGGAAATTATATATACATAGTTAGCTGCTCTAATAAATTTATCACAAAAATAAGACCGTCACCCCTTCTAACTGGATCGATTGCCTGTTTGGAAAATTCAGTGGTAGGCTGCTTTACCTGCACCAGAACTTAGTGAAGAATTGAAACAAGCGTTTTCTGCATAGCGACGGTAATGTTTACTTTCTTTCCAGTCATCTTTCTGCTGACTTCACAATTAGAAAGCCCTGGGATTCACAGAAATGCAGGATGCCTGAGCTAACTTGCCAATGCAAGCTAGTTAATTAGCAAGATGGACAGCATCTCGGATTCAGACATGGTATAGCTGTACAGAGAAACACTTCATTATCAGGTCATTAGCATGGATCTGAATGGAAACTGTGCTGTCAAGTCCTGACAACTTTAGTGTTCTCCTTAGCAGCCTATGCACAGGAGTAGCATAAGGCAACCCCCTTCATACACACTCTCTCATGGAAACACTTGCCATCACACCAACTTTCATCCTCCAATGTGCAAAAACACACACACGCTTGCTCCTATGTGCAAAAAAAAAACACACATTCAGCTAAATTCATGGTCCTACAAACATGCTCATACACTCCACATACATGGCTCCACTGCGCTAACTAAAATGTGAGCACCCCCACTTTAACTGAGCTACACTGAGGTAGGCGACCAGCCAGTTCTCAGCTAACTGCTTCTGAGCCACCAGAGGCCTACACTGAAAGTTAAGTTTATTGCTTGTATTTCTGCACTTGCCAACTGTTATCAGTGTTTTTGCTGATTAATTCTGCATTTTACTGTAAGTTTTGCCTGTTTTTCAAACTTAGCATTTAATCTTGTGTTCCGGGCACTTGTACTGTGTAGAATAAAGTATCCATAGGTTCTGCTGTGTTTGGTTCTGTTTGTATTGGAATTGAGCACTAATTTCCCAGCAGTTACTTTTTTTGGAGAAGGCCCTCTGCACTCTTACGGCAGGAGGTGCGAGACTACAGACCCATCCGTTGAAGCTCATTGGACTAGGGTTCTATTCTGAATTTTTGATTGGCTATTTTGCCCACCAGTAAGATTTGTTCATTTATTTTAAAAGCCCCACATTTGCTGGGGGGGTGCATTTGTTTTTACCAAGCTACACTATGGTAGGCAACCGGCCAGTTCTCCTCTATCTGCATCTGAGCCATAAGAGGCCTACAACAAAAGATAAGAATGTTATTGCTTGTATTTCACAGGGTCATAGGAAGTTATTAGGCTATTGGTCCTGAGGCCCTTACAAGCCTAGCCAAGAATTTAGCCTATGTTCCAACAAGTCAGCACCCAATGCCAATGTCAAGCAGGGGACACAGGTTCCCATCCCAGGGGTGTATTTTCTGTTCCCCATCCAGTTATCCAAGTTGTGCTTTAAAAGGGGTAATGAGGTACTCTGCTTGACATAGAGAGGGAGTCTTTTCCACAAAAGGGGGACACAAATCTGTCCCACCAAGTCCTATCGATGTCACAGACCAGGCTGAGGTCGCACGTGCAGGTTACTTGAGTGGAGCTTGACTTGCGGATTTCTGCACTTGCTAATGGTTATCCGCATTTCTGCACTTGCTAATGGTTATCCGCATTTCTGATGATTTCTGCATTTTTACTGTAGGTTTTGCCTATTTTTCAACCTCTGCATTTAATCTTGTGTTCTCGGCACCTGTACTGGTGTTACACAGACTAGCCACAGATCCCGCTGTGTGTAGTTCTGTTTGTGTTTGACTTGAGCACTAATCCCCAGCAAACATTTCCCGGAGAGGACCCTCTATACCTTTGTAGCAGAAGGTGTGTGGCTATTACTCCATCCATTGAAGCTCATTGGACTAGGGCTCTGTTCTTAGCTTTTGATTGGCCATTTTGCCCACCAGTAAAGTTTTTTTCATTTATTTTAAAAACCCTGCCTTTGCGCAATGTGCAGCACCACATACCATCTCTCAAATATAATAAGTGTTTGCCGGGTATAAGAACAGTAAATTTTCCCATAACTATAATCTCTTCTCCAGTGGGGACTTTTTTGGTCTACAGATCAGTAGAGCCTCTGAACTACCCTCTCTAGTTCTCATCTAAACTAGTGGACTACCCTCACACAAGAACCCCAACAGGCCATTGCTGGTCAACCCTGTTACCAACCACACCTCCTACCTAGCACCATGGAAGGACAATACCTCACCACTTCTCCAACTTACCTGGTCGAATAAGGCATCCTGAGGAAATGTAGCAATTGCCTATTGTACAGAGACCATCCACTTTTGTTACAATACTCAAACTCAACATGTGAGAAGTGCATCTCCATAAAAAACATGGCATCAATGCAATTGCCTCTTGTGCACAGACCATCCACTTTTGTTACAATACTCAAACTCAACATGCGAGAAGTGCATCTCCATAAAAAAAACATGACATCAATGCTATCAGTCAGTACACTTGACCCCAAGAAGGTTATCAGTACTCTCATACCATCACTCTCACCTACCATGCGACTAACATGCAACCCCCACATATGCAAAGGTCCTCTCTAAAAACCTACCCAAAGCCGAGAGACCTCCAAAACAGAAGCATACCACAGTACACAGACAGACATTTTAGTTTCTCACCAGGTAAGCCATTAAGGCATCAACACAAAACCAAATGTACTAGTCATAGGCTACTATCATGAGACACACTGACGTGCCACTCACCAGGATGACCAAGAAGGTGGTCAAGGTTAGCTGCCTGTCTGGTACCAGGATCCAGAAAATCTCACATGCACTCAAGTCTCTCAGCAGCAAGTACTACTATGATTCTGACATATAGTACATGTTGGTGTGAACAACTTGAAACATACCTCTCCGAACTACATGAACAGAGACATGACTGAGCTCTCAGATTATTTGCTCCGGGCAGGTATGTCCTTAATTTTAAGCAGCATACTACCCTCACTCAGAAGGATGCCGCAATATAAGAGAAAGATGATTGACTTCAACAATTGGTTTAACTTCTGGTCTCATTCTAAGGGGATTCAGTTCCTGTCAGCCTGGGAGGACATGGCTGATGGACCTCGATGCTTTGTCAGAGACCGTCTTTACCAGTCACCCCTAGGATTTTGGCTTCTGGCAAAGGCTCTTGCCTCCCCCCAGTGCCTTTTTCAGGCAATGTCAAGTACAAAATTTCCAACATAAAATTTTCCTCAAAAACCAACATCAGGTCATGCTGCTAAAGGCTAGGAATCTTAACCAAAATCTACACTCATTGGAAGCTGCTCACACCTTGGTGGATGCCGATGTATGTGCTTGTCACAGAAACTTGGTTCAAGGCTGTGTGGAGCTTTCCAGCTACACTGAGATGTAATGCTTTCCACTTGCTCACTCAATCAGATGAGAGCAGGAAATCCAGAGAGAGGAGGAATATCTACTTTTATTAAAGAAAACACTCCTCCAGATTGGTACATCTAAATAAGTCCCTTGAACTTCTCCATGTACAACTCTCTGTAGGTAAAACTCCTCTTCAGATTATCACCAGTTATAGGACCCCTTCCATGAACCGGGACACCCACGATGCCTAACTGGACCTCTTGTTCTCCCTCAATATACCACCAAACACCCTGATTTTGGGAGATTTCAACTATCCATCAATAGACTGGTCTAACTACACCTGTACCAATGCACTCATCCAGAGATTCTTGAACTTTGTAAACTTCAGTGCCCTGGATCAGTTAGTGGACACCCCTACTTGCGGTTCAAACATCTTATTTCTGGTACTCGCGAACATGTCATCACTGCACCACCCCAAGTGTACAGTCATCTCTAGTGAGTTCTGACCACAAGTAACAATACAGTATGACCCTCCCCCCAGCTGGGACTAAACTAAAAAATTTCTCCAAATCAAACTATAATCCTTTATGGGATGTTACTAGTTTCATATCCCCTTTCTGATGGCAAGGATATCTATGTTGAGGTTTATACCAATGCCTTCTATAAATACCTCCACAGTTGCATCAACTCAGCTGTACCCGATAGGATAAAATTAAGGTCCTCACATAAGAACAAGCCTGTTTGGTGGACATCCACCATAAACAGGCTATATAAAAGGAGAAAAACTGCTGTCCAAAAGGAGTAGAAGATGGTCCCCTTAACTTGAAGGACTCCCGTACTGGACTAAATAAGCAAATAGGACAACTAGTAAAAAATCCAAAGCAGACTACACATCTAAATTGGCCTCCCCAGCCAAGGGTAAAGTACAGTTTTGTACCTACCATAAATGTAGATGTTCGAGTGCTAATACAGCTGCAGTCATAACAGATGGGTTTTCCTGCCGTCAGGCAGGTCCTCGGTGGGCCGAATTCCAGTGTCTAGGTCCGGCGTCGAATGTCGTCGCTTCTTCCCTGACGTCAGTGCGACAGGGGTATAAAAGAACCAGCAGACGCCATTTTCTTCAGTTTTTCTTGCCCCAGATGTCAGGTGCCCCCAGAAGGAAGGCAAAACATAAATTTATGTAATAATGCAATGCAATATAATCAAAAAACAGTAGTTGCAAGCAAATACACCATAAAAGAATACCCCAATCAGGTTGTATGTGGGGGTGTTAGCCCTTAGGCCTGTCCCAAGAGGGGAAGGAAGGAGGGAAACCTGGACTGCAGCTGTATTAGCACTCTAACATCTACATTTATGGTAGGTACAAAACTGTACTATGTTCATCGTGCTTATAGCTGCAGTCATAACAGATGGGTAGAATCCCAAAGCTAATAAAGGGTGGAAGGCACTAAGTGGAACTAGGAGGAGCCAGGATGCCCTGCAAGACTGCAGTGGCAAAGCCCGCTCTAGATTTGGAGTATAATGGTAGGTGATAGTGCTTGGAGAAAGTATGGACAGAACTCCAAGTAGCTGCTTCCAAAATATCTTTGGTAGGAACCCCCCTGAGGAAAGCTGCAGAGGTAGCTGTGGCCCTTGTGGAGTGAGATATGATGCCTGTAGGTACAGTTTTACCATGAAAAGAGTAACAAAAGCATATGCAGTGGGTTATCCATTTTGAGATTGTCTGTTTGGAAATAGGCTTCCCTTGAGCACCTGTAGCATAGGATACAAAGAGTTGCTCTGATTTTCTGAAAGTCTTTGTTCTGTCCAAAAAATAACGGAGCTGTCTGTGAATGTCCAAGGAATGTAATAACCTCTCCCCTTTGTTTTGTGGATTAGGGTAAAAGGTAGGCAAGTGGATAGCCTGATTCAAGGCTACCCTGGATACTACCTTTGGCATAAAGGAAGGATTGGTTCATAAGGAAACTCTGTCCTGATGGAAAATGATGAAAGGCTGCACAGCCATGAGGGCTTGTAGTTCCGAAACCCTGCGTGCTGAGGTGATAGCCAGAAGGAAGGCTGTTTTCCATGACAAATATTGCAGTTCTGTTGAGGCTGCTGGCTCAAAAGGAGGCAGGGTCAGTTTTTCTAGAATGAAATTGAGGTCCCAAGCAGGTAATGGCTGTTTCCTTGGGGGTTTTTATATTCTTAGCCCCTCTGAGGAACTGTCTTAAGAGAGGGTGAGAGAATAAAGGAGGATCAGTGTTGTACTCTGCAGAAATGGCTGAGGCATGGATTTTGATGGAGGAGAATGAAAGTCCACTGCTTAGCATCTCAGTTAGGTACTGTAATATTTGAGGTAAATTCAGTATTCCAGGGTTCTGACCCTTTTTCTGATTCCAGGCACAAAACCGTTTCCATTTTGCAGAGTAGGCTTTTCTAGTAGAAGGTCTTCTGGCCTCCAAAATGACATCCTGCACCTCCTTGAAGAGTAGGGTCTGTTGTGGATTTAAGGAATTCTCCATGCGGCTAGATTGAGTGTTTTTAGCTGGCTGTGAAGAGTTTTGAAGTTGTGCTGAGTCAGTAGGAGAGGCATTAGAAGCAGGATCCATGGTGGGGAATGCGTCCGGCTCCTCAGGAGAGGGTACCAGTGTTGTCTTGGCAAGTCTGGAGCAATGAGAATCATCTTTGGTCTGTCCGCTCTGGCTTTTAATAGAACTTTGGGCAGCAGAGGAAGAGGTGGAAAGGCATAAACTGTCATTGTTGTCCAACTGAAAGAGTGCGTCCACTTTTCAGGCTTGTGGATAAAAGGTCCTTGAGCAGAATTTTGTCAATTGGCAATTTCTGTGGGTGGCAAAGAGATCTATGTCTGGCCTTCCCCATGCTTGAATTATCTTTGTAAAAACTTGGGGATGCAACTTCCATTCGTGTGGATCTGTCATATTTCTGCTCAGGTTGTCTGCCAGCGTGTTTTCCTTGCCTGGCAGGAACTGTGCTTGAAGTTGGATTTGTAATTCCAGAGCAATGTTCCAAAGGGACATGGCTAACCTGCATAGGGGATATGAATGGGTTCCTCCCTGTTTGTTTATGTACCACATCACTGTGGTGTTGTCTGTCCTCATCAATAACTGGCCTGGATGCAGTAGGTCTTTGAAAGCCATAATAGCATTTATTACTGCTAGCATTCCATTTTGATTGATGTGTAGGTGCTTTTCTTTTTGTGACCATTTGCCCTGAATGCACCGATCTGTCATGTGCGCCCCCCAGGCGTAGTCCGAGGCGTCTGTTGTGATGACTTGATTTGCTTGAGGCTTGCAGAATGGGAGACCTATATTTCTTTGGCATGCTTGAGCCCACCACAGAAATTCCTTTTGAAGACTTGGAATCAGTGGTATAATTGGTTCCAAACTGTGGATGTGTTGAGACCATAAATTTTTTAGGTACCATTGAAGTTTCCTCATATGCAGCTTTGCACAAGGGATTAGCAGGATGCAAGATGCCATGAATCCCAGAGCCTGCAGGATTTTCCTTGCAGTCAGCCTGGTGAAGGTTGCCAGCTTTCTGAAGTATTGAGTTAGTTGCCCTTGTTTCTCTGGCGTGAGGTAGGCCATCTGGGTGTTTGTATCCAAGCTGGCACCCAGGAAAATTATTGTTTGAGAGGGTATTAGTCTTGATTTCTTTTTGTTGACTGTGTATCCCAGAGAATTCAACAACATTATTACAAACGCGAGGTGTTTCAGAAGAATGTGTATGCTGTCCGCTTGGATCAGGCAGTCGTCCAAATATGGGTATATTTGTATCCCTTGAAGTCTGAAGAAGGCAATCACTGATGCCTGGCATTTCGTGAACACTCTGGGCGCAGTAGATAAGCCAAAGGGCAATGCAGAGAATTGATAGTGGGTTGAACCTGCAAAAAATCTGAGGTATCTTCTGCAATCTTGTCTGATTGGGACATGCAGGTATGCCTCCTTGAGGTCCAATGTTACCAGCCAAGACTCCTTGCCCAGCATGGGAAGAAGCTGCTGTAATGTGAGCATCTTGAATTTTGGTACGAGTAAATATGCATTTAGGATGGATAGGTCCAAAATAGGTCTCCAATCTTTGCCCTTCCTTGGTACCAGGAATAGTCTGGAATAAAAACCTTGACCCTGTTCTTGTGCAGGTACCTCTTGAATAGCTTTCATGTCCATGAGATCTGAAATTTGTTTTTGTGCCTCTGCCCTTTGACTGTGTGGCAGGTTTGGCATGCCTCTCATTTTTGGAAGGGTGTGAAAGTGGAATCTGTAGCCTCTGTCTATAATGTCCAGGATCCATTTGTCTTTTGTGACAATATGCCAATTTTTTGAAAATAATGCCAGTTTTCCACCTAAAGGTGCTGCCATTTGAGTCTTGCTTGGCATGCAAAGGGGAAAGTCATTGGTTCTGCTTTCTGAATGGCTGTGAACTATCCTCACCACCTCTTGGTGTAGGTGTTTGCCATTGTCTGCCTCTAAATGATCCTTGAGATTGCCCTCTACCCCTCGGGCACCTGTATCTACCTCTTTGAGGTCTGTCCGTGGCTGGAAAGGACCAATTTTTTGAAGGCCAATTTCTACTGAAACGTGGAGGCTGTACCTGTAGGAAATCTTTCACTGTTTGCATTGATTTTGCCTTTTCCTCCATTTTCTTTAATACCTCCTCAGCTTTAACACCAAACAATACATCTTTTTGAAGAGGTGCATCTAGTAATTTAGCTTCGACATGATCTGGTAAAGTTTGCTCTTTGAGCCAAGCATGTCTACGTATGACTGATCCTGTAACAGCAGCTCTACATGAGGCCTCTAAAGCATCAAAACCACATTGCAAGGTATGTTTACCCACTTGCTCTGCACTATGCAACAAATCCTGCAACTCCTTCAAGTCTGGTTGTTCAAGTTGTGACATTTTGCTTTTCAACTGCGATAACAAAAACTGTTGATACTTTAACATATGGAACTGACAGTTTAATGCACTCATGGTTAAGGTGGCCGAGGTGTATACCTTCTTCCCCCACCTTTCTAAAGCCCTGGAATCTCTCTCTGAAGGTAAAGGATTTTTGGCAGTGGAGGCCTTAATTCCCTTGGGGCCCTGTGAAATAGTTTCTGGGTCAGCCGCATGGCTTTTGTATAGAAATTGGTGTGAATCACGAACCCGGTAATACCTGTCAGGCTTGACTGGAGCTGGGGGTAAAGAATCTGGATTAAGGCTGGCCTCTGAATACGCATCATCTAGAATGTCTAAGACAGGAGGTATAGCCAGAGGCCTGTGCTGAGGGAGCAAGAGGAAACCCCTGAGCCTTTTCTTGGAGTCTGAGTACTCTTGGCCTTCCCAGTGGAAGTGTTCCCTCAAGGTATGCAAGGTTTCCCCAAAGGAGTAATCCTCAGGGGGGGGGAGACAGAGGGAATGGACTCCTCTGCTCAGAATCCTCAAAAGGGGAGTATGAATGTTCCTGGTCCTCAGAATGTTCTGAAGTAATGGAGGCCTGGTTTGAGGAAGGATATACTTCCTCCACTCTGGGCCTTTTGTCTGAGGGGGGTTGAGAACCCCTGATAAGAGTAATCAAATCCTCAGCCATTTTGAGCATCTGCTTTTTAGGCATGGGACCTTGAGAGGGACCCTGTGGAGCTTGTCTTTTAGTATGCATGGCTGCTTTAGATTTAGTGAAAGCCTTAATGGAAAAAGAAGAAGGCCTGAAGACACCTTGAGAGGTGGCAGACCTGTCTAAACTCTGAGTTTCCCCGCCAAAAGTGGCTTCGGTATCTGTAGTCGGGGTGTGGGCCGAAGAGCCTGCGACCTCGGGCACAGACGACACCGCTAATGTAGTGTCATCGGTAGTCAGGGGCTGCGTAGGCGCCTCACTGAGAACCGGAGCACCTGTAGTCAGTTTTAGCGTGGTGTCGGTAGAAGTCGCGGACCTCGTACGTCGGTCCTTATCTTTGCGTCTTTTACTCAAAACTGGAGTCGGAGTATCCGACGACAATGTAATTAAATTTTTTGCCAAAATAGTGTTGGGCGAACTCCGCCAGACGCTTAATAGTGCGTCTGTTGAATGTAGCACAAAAATGTCAGGCCGAGATGTCGTGGTCTGGGCCTAAGCAAGGAATGCAGAGGGAATGGAAATCCTTATGCGGTATTTGCTTCCCACATGAAATGTAATTATTAACTTTGTCTGACATCGGTCTGAGGCAAGAAAAGTTTCCCCAATTGAGTACTTAGCTTTCAAGAAGTCTTTGGTTGAAAAATATTCGTAATCTCAGGAGCTGGCCGACCGGCACTTGCGAACTGCTTCTGCTTCGGGCACCGCACGGCAAGAAAGACTGAAGAAAATGGCGTCAGCTGGTTCTTTTATACCCCTGTCGCACTGACATCAAGGAAGAAGCGACGACATCTGATGCCGGACCTAGACTTTGGAATTTGGCTGACCGAGGACCCGCCTGACGGCAGGAAAACCCATCTGTTATGACTGCAGCTGTATGCACGATGAACATACACAAGGCATTCTTTGGCTACATCCTCAACCTTAAAGGAAAATCCCAAATTTGCACTGAACCTGTTGTAAATGGCACAACATACACTGAACTGGTGATATTGCTAACCTGCTGGCAGACAGGTTCTGCAAGAACTTCTCCCCGTCACCACCCAATATACCACAAGACATTACTCCCTTGTCATCGTCCCCCAAGATATCTCTAGGAAACATGTCCTTAATACCCTTTCCAAGGCAAGAAACATGGCCTCTAGGAGACCAGACAACATCCTTGGGTGTGTCCTAAACTGGTTAAAGCTGGAGCTAGCAGCACCTCTGAGTACCCTCTTTAACCACAGTCTTAAGCACTGGGTATGTTCCTGCAGATTGGAAAAGTGTCACTGTCATCATCCTCCACAAAGGGAGCTCCTCTGCTAACCCCAGGAATTAAAAGACCAGTAAGTCTGACCAACCTCATATGTAAGGCCATGGAGAGAATCATTATGGACCTCATGAACAAGGATATAGTCAACCTCAAAACACTAGACCCATCTCAGTTTGGTTTCAACAAAGGGAGACTGTGCCTACTGAACTTGGTAGACTTCAAGACAGTCAACAAAGCCCTGGATGATTGCAAAACTGTGCATTCTGCCCATTTAGACCTAGCAAAGGCCTTAACACCATTTGCCACTCAGGCACCATTGGTAAACTTACCCAACTGAACATAAATCAGTATACAGTTAGGTGGGTTGCTAACTGGCTCACCAATAGAACACACACAGTTAAAATAGGGAACTCTTCATCCACCTACCAACCAGTAACCAGTGGAGTACAACAGGGCTCAGTATTGTTTGAAATTTATTTTTCAGAAGTACAGGCCAAAACAAAAGGTGAGTGGTTAACAAAGTTTGCAGATGACTGCAACCTGGGCTTGATTATTGAATCCCCTTCTGACACTGTCACCCTTTAGAAAGGTCTTACTCAAACCAACAACTGGTGCCAGAGTCGCGGGCTCAAGCCAAACGCTAAAAGTGCATCATCTAATTCGTCAAGGTAGACCATCCCTGAAAAGTACCACATTTACAACACCACCTTAAGTACCCAATCCATGGTAAGAGATCTGGGCACACAGGCTGACAGCAACCTCTCCTTAGACAGTCATGTTTCTGCAGTGTTGAGGAAAGCCTTTTACTTTGTTCATCTCATTCATAAGGGCATTGTCTCCACATAAAAATAAATAAATAAATAAATAAATAAATAAATAAATAAAATAAAAAAAGAGGTTATAACCTCCCCCCTGCACTCCTCCCCTTTTTAGACCAATTAAAGAATATAATGCGCTCTTTGGTATTACCTTGCCAGGCACCTCCAACAACTGGAGAGACCTCAGAGGTACCTTACAAAGAAAATCCAAGGTGTCCTACGCTGAGAGATTAAAATCCCTATACCTATAATCTGTGTCCTGAAGACTACTCAGGGGTGACCTCTGCCTAGCCTATAGGGCGACCGCGGACCCTGCTCTGATGGAAATCCTACACATTAGCAAGACAGATGGCCCTCGCACTCACTCTAGCAAACTCAACATGAGAAGTGACAGTAACAGAACCTGCTGGAGAAACAGGTTCATCTCCTAAAGGTTCCTCCTACTCTAGAAGAAGCTTCCAATCCTAGTAAAACAGAGCCCTTCATTGACATTCTTCAAGCATAATCTGGATAATTGGAGGGGGAATCTCAAATTTACCCCTGGGGTTTTACCTGCATCCCTTCTAAACAGGGGCAGCACGTGTTGAGTGAAGTCTACTAATAGCAGCATTAAAAGAGGGGAACATTTTTGGCTAGGCTTGTAAGGTTCTCAGGGCCATTAGCCTCGTAACCTCCTATTATCCTATGATCCATAGGGATAGAATGGGTAAACGTCATGAAAAGATGGTGCTCTCTATTTCCTCATACAGTGAGCTGTTACTTGGTCAAGGTAATCAAAAGCTGCAAACATTTCTGAGCAAAATACATGGCTAATTATCATTTGGCACCATCAGACTGCTGCATCAGCATGTGGCTTTGGCCACGAGACTGCTTCCTGTAATACAGCCCCTGGGAGGTGAAAACATGCAAGTACAGCAGTCACTGAACTGAAAAGTTGTACCACGATGCAGAAACATTCCAAGAAAAGGCTTCAGTAATGCGGTAAACCTTTCTGAATCCCAGGGACAGTGTAAACAAAATCTGTTTTTCCTCTGCATCAAAAAGGTGTCAAACGTTTATTTACAAAATACAAACATTTTTGTGTTAACACCACTATTACTGCATTTTGACTTGCTCATTATCTCATAATCTCTATCTTATTTAGAGATTTGGGAAAGCCACAGCCTATCTCAGCAATCACAAGGTATAAGGCAGAGCATCACTTGTGATCAGAATTACAGTCCAAGATAGGATGTATATACACATACACTCACATGTATGCCCACAGCAGATGTGAACACACACATGCACGCATGTGCACATAACTACATGCAGTTTTGGGGGATGTCCACATTACTTAACTGTATGCCTTGCAGAGGAAGCCAGATGCCCAGTGGTAAAAACCCAGAGACAAATGTTCACAGCACGAAGAAGGCCCCCTAAATGCAAAGTGAACCACAGGGATGTTTTGTAGCTACATTTATTTTACATTAATTTATTCACTCATTAATACAGTAAGCCTGCTTGGTAGAACTGCTTGTTTTCAGGGGAAGTTCTGGGAACTCCGTTTGGTTAACTGTTTTGCCCAGAGATACATGGCTTTCATACATGACTAGATGCTGAAGGCTAAAGCCTTAACCTCTGCCACTGCAATGCCAGATGGCCAGCAAGATGATTTATCAAAAATGTGTTCTTTAAATGCAACACACTCCAGTGCCCACTGCAATGTAGAAGGTACACTTCTAAATTAAAAAATTGATTTTAGGCACTTAAATTTTAACTTTCCGTTGGATGTCTCTGAGTTCTTCTGACACTGTTTGCAAATGAAAGCTCATGATGTTATCTTATACTTAAACAGTCTCATGGAAACCTCAAAGGACACAATGTTCAGCAGAGACTAGCACCGTTTTCACTTCTAAAGCATGGTTAATACTTAACCTTTTATAGTGTGATGACAGCACACTAAAATGTTTGCCATCCTACTTTTACTTGCAAGAACTCCAGTTAAGAAGAAATATAAAGTTTCATTCTGAACACACAGACAGACCAAGCTCACCAATACTTAATTAGGCCAATTTTAAAACCAAACTAGATGTCAGCATAGCTGTCACACAGGGTACACGAAGTGAGAATCAAGCTAGAGAAATAATAAAGGAAGAAATGACAACTTTCAACATTTGCAAGCAAATAAGCACCTACCCAATTTAGTTTATTTATTTTCTATTAACTTTTGTGATGCACACTATGGCTTGCGGTCAAATCCACGTTTTTCTTTAGAAGGGTTAATCTGCTGAACTTATTTGAGCAAACCTTAGAGCCTCATATTCTTTCAGTACATCTTCCCTCACACTGTCCACCATCTTATTCTCCTGTGTCTTTTGCTGCAAGTCATGTGCTATTTTTGCAGCCATTCCTTGAGAAGCATCTACTCAATGTTGTATGAGATGCAATCTTCAAAGTTGGGCACTACTATAGGTCATTCCTCACTCTGGAGTAATACAGCAGACATACCACCTCATCTGTTTTTCACTAGAAGCTTATTCCTTAGCATTCCTAAATGCCGCATCTCCTTTCTCCTTCTTATCTTACTCATCCGCCTTCACATACTCAAACACACTTCTCATAAACATGTTTAACATCTTCTTGTCAACCCCATACAGTATCAATACTGGGAACCTCTCTTCCTGGAGCTGAAAGGATCTTTAACAAATCTGAATTGTGAAAATCACAAAGACAGGCATGTAATAAAAGTGACCAGGGTTACAGAACTAATCCAACAGCCAAGACAAAGAACGGGAAACAGGAGATCAAATAGGCAAAGACAAGGAAAGCAAATAAGAGGTCAATTCTTCTGAAATAAATTAAAATACTTAAGTCACTGTCGATAAGAGTACTTACTAAGAAGCACTACCCTACATATAAATCAGAATAGTTGTTAAAACCCCTGCAAGACCAAATACTGTTTTAAGAAAAAAGGCTTTTGTATATTACGCAAAATGTAGACACAGCAGCTGAAATTAAGCGCAACACAAAGTATTTTTATGCTACCAATCTTCTTCTTTTTTTGGCTTTTCCCGGTTAAGGGTCGCCACAGCGGATCACCTGTCTGCTCATGATTGGCAGTGGAGTTTTACAGTGTTGAGTTGCCAGCCTGGCGCCCAACCTTCCACAGAAGGCACACACTCACACCTAGGGCCAATTTAGAGTGTCCAATCCACCTACTGCATGTCTTTAGGATGTGGGCGGAAACCGGAGCACCCGGAGGAAACCCACACGACTACAGGTAGGACATGCAGACTCTGCACAGAAGGCAACCCAGCCGAGAATCGAACCAGAGAACCTCTTGCTGTGAGGTGGCAACGCTAACCGCTGCACCACAGTGGCCGCACTATGTAAAGTAAAAATATTGAGTATACTGTCATTCATAAACACTACAAGTCAAGCAGAATCATACAGTTTTGTGCATTTCACATTAAACATTTCATAACAGTAATACACACTATGGAATGGGACTACTATACCTCTGAATGAGAGACATATCTTCATCCCCTCCACCAGATGAATTCTGGTAAAGGTGCCCAGGGTAAGGTAGCTATAAGCTCAGCCTAGATTTTGACGGCATCAGATGTTCATTACAGCATTACAGATATTGATAAGTATCCCGTTTTTTGTCTAGCAAGTAAGCCAAATATCTTCTGTTGACTTGCCTAACTTTCGACTTGAGATAATAATGCAGCAATTACTTGTTCTCAAGGCACATGAATATGAAGACAATGGAAAGAAACAGAATTTGAGGGGGTTATCACATGTGAAGCAATTTTCATATACAGTGATTGTTGCCTGTTTGGTACTTGGTCCCTATATGGTTATTTTATGAACTGGCTACAATATGGGTCATTCAAACTTAGACCAAGGCCAATGAGTCTCACGACCATTCTAACCCTGCCAGTAACCACCCAACTTCCCCAAAGACTTTACCTACTTCCTCCAGGAGAGCTATACCAGTCAATCCTGGAGTAAGTTTGTAGATATCCGTCCAGTCAGTTTATGCTTAAAGGAAAGCTAGAATTGATCAATGCTTAATATGCAGGGGAAGTTTATTTCACAGGTTTGGGAAGCATTTATAAGACTGTCCTTCCATCATTTTATGTACCTGTTGCTAGAGATTTAGGCCTCTTGTTCTAGCATTGGTGGAGATATTGGACTTGTGGAGAAAAAGGAAACCCAGGATAACTGTTTCTCTAACGGCAAGGTAAATGATACAGATATCTCTCCTCAAAAGTGTATAAGACACCAAAACAAAGGGATAATGCTTCCAACCTTTCTTGGTAGCTCAGGGACTTTAGGCCTGATCTTTTTGGCTAGGAACCTTTGTGGTCTAATTGTTTGACATATTTACCGAGATACATCCCAAAGGGGAAATCATACTCAACAACTGGTCTGATCACAGGCATGATTACCTTTTAGACGATGATGACATTCCTTTGGATATTAACTGGGCTAAGCAAAAAGATTTCCTGACAACTATTGTTACTTGATGGGCAAGAGAGGAAGCTATCAACCCAAGTACCTAGGTCCCTTACTACATTTACATTTTGTAGAGATGTATTATCTAGACACTATGAGAGGATGGGGATACAATACTTTCTAGCATTTAGTCTTAGCCAATTGTTAGTACATCAAGATGTTATTAGGAAGAGTTCATTCTGGAGGGCAGGGTATCACAGAGTGACTTAACCATTGTCTGCATACCTTGTAAGCCAGAGGTCTTGGTTCTCTACTTGGAGGTCTGAAAAGTAAACACCAAAAATTAGTGGTCCCCACTGATCCCTGAAGAACATCGCTAGTCACCATATTTCCTGATGACACACCTGCAACTTACTGTGAATTCTGCCTTTCAGTCAGTATCTAGCCATCTTACCACATATGGGTTGATTTTTACAGCATTTAGATTTTGTAGAATGCCAGCATGGGGAATGGTGTCAAAGGCCCTAGCTTGGTCAAGATACACTATATGTCCACCATCTACTGCCTCAGTAACTATTTCAAAGAAAATTACCAAATTAAATATTAAGGATGTACCCCTCACAAAACCAAACTGTTGGGGGCCAAGTCTAACAAGATTCTTGATATCTTAACTTATGAGGCCAATTATAATACATTCCATGGTTTTGCAAATGAGACTTGTAAGGCTGACAGCTCGGTAATTACCCAGGTTGGTTGTAACACCAATCCTATGGATGGGCATCACCACTTCTGTGCCCTACAATTAAGGAACAAAACCAACAGCTTATCTTAAGTTAAACAGCTTGAGGAGTGTCTCTGCAAATGCATGTTTAACACTATTAATAAAGCACCCAGGTATATTGTCATTTTCCACAAAGTAGGCACTTTTCACTTTGTTCAGCACTTTCATTAAATGATCTTTAAAGATAATAGGTGGAAGCAAGAGATTCCATATATTTTGGGGCTTTGAATAGAACTTTCAGGAGTGAAGATGACATTAAATTTGTTTGCAAGGATACTAGCAATGATAGTCTGAATAGGAGGCCCCAATATGAAGAAGTTCTGAGCAATGTATTGTTTTTTTTTTTTTTAATTTTCTAACATAGCTAAATAAGGATTTATAATTATATTTTAGCTTCAGAGACAATCCTGTGTTCATGGGTTCCTTTATTGGACCTAAGAGTGTTCTTCCTTTTTTTTTTTCCAAATGATTTTGATATTACACTTAAGATGGGTTTTAGAATAAATAATTTTAACTTTTTTTTTTTAATTGTATAGTGTCATTTTTGGTGGTGGCCACCAGGGTGGCTTGTTTCTGAATTTCTCAATGTCTGCAGCCACTGTCATCTTTGAATGTATGGCAGGTGGAAAGTCCATCCATTTCTCAGTGGTGGTCATCCATTCACTTGCAAGGTGCAGTCTTCACAGTTGTACGCCTGGAGATCTGATATGTTCAACTATTTTTTTTTTCACAATTTGTGTTTAACACATCAAGGGTGGTTTTAATCTCTTTGCCTGACATCTACAATACTCTGCCACACAAACACTTTTAAAAACATTGCAGTGTTTGTGGAATGCTCAGAGAACTTCAGGGTTTCCACCAGTCCTGCAAACTGCAACATTATTAGTCTTCATTTTTTTTATATTTATCGTTGTATATTTTGAAGTCAATGTGATGGGTTCTTGCACAAAGGGATGACGACAAAAGGACATTACCACTTTAGCAAAAAAAAAATAATCTAACTATACTTAAGATACAGGTGTCAAGAAGATTTGCTTGCAGTGTTTATGTTACTGGTAGGGCTGCATGGTTGCTTTACAGTAATGCCACCAGGAGACATTGTCAAGCTTTCTGAGAAATTACGTTTCTTCTACCACTCCAAAATTTTGTACAATCGCCCTTTCACCCTGCCCAATGGACTGGGTCTCACCCCAGTTTCCATTCCACTTTTATATTGATGCATTCACTCATTTGCAAACTATATCTACAATACTAGCAGAAGACTTGTTAACATTCACAATGTATTTAGAACTTGTTTCAATATTACATAAACACATCTTGTACAGCAAAATGGATTAAATTCCTGTGGACCTTTTCTCCCAGGACCTCCGCATAAAAAGGGTTCATGCCAAGCTGGAATCTCCTTGTTAACAAAAAACAAATTTAAGTGCACATTGCACTCACTATTTAAGTTGAGATGCTCTGTTACTTCTGTTGGTTTTAATTCTGTGCTACCTTTCATTAAAAGGGAAAGCTGACAGTAAGTGGGAAGGTCTTTTTCTGGCACTTTCTTCAGCCACTCTTGTACAGGATAAGAGCTACATGCTTATGTCCACTTACTAAATAATGGCACTCCTGCTTCAGCAAATCCATACACATCAAACACCGCTGGAATACAGCTACAGCTTCAGTAATACTTTTGATTTTAAGATGTCAATGCATTTTTACATTAATTATTTACCCACCCCCGACTGAATGTGTGAGACGTTTAACAGTCACTCAGGAAAAATGGATGTCCTTCAAGGATGCATCTGCAGTCATCACATATGGGTTGTCCTGCCTCAGGCAGCCCTTCGGTCAGCCGGATTCCAAAGTCTGGGTCTGGCTTCGGCTGATGTCGCACTTTCCCCGACGTCAGAGCGTCTGGGGTATAAAAGCATCAGCCGACGCCATCTTCCTCAGTCTTTCTTGCCACGTGGTGCCCGAAGCAGAAGCAGTTCGCAAGTGCCGGTCGGCCAGCTCCTGTGATTCAGCTACCGAAGACTTCGAAAAAGCTAAGTACCCCGTTGGGGACTCTTTCTTGCCTCAGCCAATGTCAGATAAAGTTAATAATTGTTTAACTTGTGGGAAACAAATACCTCATAAGGATTTCCACTAATTCAGTGTCAAGTTCTTTGTCCAGCAACTCTGAAATAATCTGTAAATAAGTATTTTTAGATGCTGGGTGTCCTTCCTCCTTACACCCATCATTTGCTGACAGAAGCTTACATATTCTATCTAGGCTACTTATCTTATACAACAATCTCAGGTGCAATTACTTGCATTTTAAATTTATGCATCTTCCCTTATGCAGCCTTAGCCTACCACTTTCTTGTCAACAGTGCACGTAGCACACAGTTGTTGCAATTCTGTGGCAACTTTTTCTGCAGTTTTCATGGGTGCTGTAGTTTTCAGTGCTTTATTTACGATGGAGACTGATTTTGCAATCTCTATCATTTATATGCTCCATCATTTTGCCTCTTTATGTCTCTATCCATTCCTCATGAAACTGGTAACATTCTGCCAAACTAAACAGTTTAAGAGCATATTTAAAATGGGTTCTCCCTTTCAATTCTCATATGGAGCGCCTTCTGTTTGGAGTCTGCATGTCCTCCCAGTGGTCGAGTGACATTAAAGACATTCAGGTAGGTGTGTGCGTGAATGGGTGTGCCTTCTTTAAAGGTTGGGCATCAGGCTGTCAACTTGGCACCGTAAAAATCCACTGCCAATCATTAGAGGACTGGAGTTCCACTGTGGCGACCCCAAACCAGGAAAAGCGGAAATACATTACTATTTAAAATGATTTAATATTTCATTTGAGGTAGTTTATGACATCTAATGCATCCAGCTATGATAAATGTCTTTGGATTGAATGGACTTTACAAGATGCACACAATGTCTTGATAGGACTTCTAGGAGTTCTGTGGCCAAAACACTTTACAGCAAATTGCATGTTCTACGCCCTTTTACATTAAATGAAGCTGGGACCTATTATTCCCTCCATTGCTGATTTAATGGTACACAGTCAGACTGCATACATATGTTGACAAATTAAAGCTGAAAGCTCCCCCTGCTTTAGTCAATATCTACTGTGAATCTCACAATAAATTGATTTCACTTATATACATTAATTTCAGAGGACATTCCATCTACCCATCCAACCACAACCTCTTTTCCCCATTTTTTCACATGAAACCAGGGTGACGCTTAACAGTAACACATAAAATGGACAACACAAATTGCTGGCATATAGGAGGAATCACAACAATACATCTGAGACGTTCACTGGTGTCAGCAAAGTAACTCAAAAATAATACTAAACAAAATCCTTGCTTTCTGATTAAGTCATGCAAACTCTAAGAATCAAGCAAATTATATTATAGGCAAAAAGGTGGCAACTACACACAGAACCCAACAATGACATATTTAATGCATGGGTAAATATTTCTATGTCATTCACTACACATATATACACAAACAAGCATGAACATGAATTCCAAATGCAAAATAAAAATTAAGAACATGCTGCAAATGCATTATACTCCTATCCAAAAAAATGTGCCTCTCAAAAAAGTATCATGTTACAGACAGACTACATTCTGTTTACAAATAAAGTGGAATTTCTGAATCTTGCCAAACATAAAGCTACTGCAGATTACTCATCCAAGTTCACGGACAGGTTAAACCAGCCAAACTCAATGAATCATTACAGGGTATGTTATGAGTTGTTAGCGAATATGCGACCTATACTTCACCAGTATGACTGGAGAATGAACGTTCAACAGGGTGTTAATGTACAGGTAAGTGAAGCTCGGACAGTAAGGAAGACAGCGTTTGCCACAGTTTTATGCTTGATAAGCAGCACTTTTGCTGTTTGAGTGTAAAATTAAAAAAAAAAAGTGTCAGTGTATGCATGCATGAAAGTGAGATTGATGGAGACATTATTTTACACTTGCTATGCAGCACTTTTGTTGTTTAGTAAGTAAAAAAGGAAGTGTGCGCATTTCTGTCTGCATGTGTGTGTGCTTGCATGCATGAAAACAGAAGAGTGTGTGATGACAGAGCGAGAGATCAATCAGCGGCAGCAGCAGTTGAGGCTTACATACCTCTTAGCTCAAGAAATCTGGATAAAGTCTAAAATAAAGGGGGAACAAAGGCTCGAAAATAGGAACAAATTTTAAATATTGCTCTTATAAAATTAGAAAGTTGCCTGAATAACAGAATTTGTGTTAGCATGCATTTTCTGAAGGAAATAAAGTCTGAAACTCAAATGTATGTCATTATTTAGTAACTTCAATCACCAATAACTGGCAACAATCCACACATCTTAGAAGTAACCAGAAAATGAAGTAAATATCTGGATATTTTTTGAAAATGTTACATTTTAGATCTAAAATACTTCCTCCAATACCATTTACATATTCAAACATTAGGCAGAGGAACTATTTTACATGAAAAGTACATGAAAATAACATAATAAAATAATTTTACAGACAGCCCGTTCTCCAAGAGCAATATTGCCCTCCAGGATGTGTGTCACTGTAAATAATGGCCTTCCAGAGGTGTTGAGGCCTCAGAACACCCCCTGGATGGCCGTTATTTACCCACACCCTGTTGGGCAATTATGCTCGCATAAAGAATGCCAACCATTTTAACTGACAGCACCACAACTAAACCATGGACCACAACCTTCTATACTAAAACTAATGACATCCATTTCTTCATCACAATGTAACCTGGTGTTCACAACCAACAAACACTAAAATATTAGCTATTTCACCAGCAAAATTGAAAAAAAAAGCACAGACGGTACTTAAAAACATCACATTCCAAAAAACGCAGGAAATAATTTATGCAATGCTTATGTTATAGCATACAAAGCAATATATATGAAGTATGTTTGTAAACATGAACTTAATACAGTTTGATTACTTTTTTATATAATCAAAAATTTGCCTGTCACAAGTGGTAATTCAATAAAGGCGTTTAAAAAAAATAAAAACATCACATTTCACACCTGGAACTCACCCTTAACAGCATATAAAAAAGTACAAACCACAGCTCTTTTAAAAGTGCATTTCTAAAGTACCCATCAACCCAAACAGAATACAAGTATAATCACTCAGAAAATGCTTACCAAAGAGCAAAAGTGCAAAGGAATCTGAGTAAAACTTAACTATTCTGCCACCTGTAGGCACATATATGACAACTGAGCCAAAAGAAGCCCTTCAGTGGCTAGACGCCACGGAAGTACAAGCAACAAGTAATCATGACAAACGGACAAGAAATGGAACAAGCAAGCAATACAGTTAAAAGCAACCAAATGGAGTGAAACAGGGATTAAGGAGGATTTTCCATTATTTAAAGAGACAGGTGTTAAAGGAGAGATTAGAAATTGCTCAAAAGAAAACAGGACAGAATGAGGGAAATCCCGTAATAAAAAGGCTGGGTAGACTAAATAAGAACTGACATTACAGGAATGAAGAGAGAGAAACAAAAGCTGAGAGGCAAAACTTGAAATATACTGACTTTAGTGAGAAAAGTCATTTCTCATTTTATAAAAGCCCGCGACTAAAATTAGAAAAAATGACATATATAAATATATAACACTGTTGGACTGAACTAATGGTTCAGGTGGGGGGCATCACTAAAAATCATCCCAGTGGAATTGTATGATTGAAAAGCTCAGATACATGGGATGAAGTCATATTGTCAATGCTAAAAATGGGACTTATTTATCCACACCTTGTAAGCAAATGTAATATTGTATATAGTTCTTATAAAATGTTATGATACTACAGTTGGTAGCTGGAACTATATGAGTGACGGGCCAAGGCAAGAAAATCGAAAGAAAGCAAAAACAAAAAAACAAGCAGACATGTGAAAAAAGCCAAAGCATTGGAAAATTTCCTAGCAAAAGCGAAAAAATAAGCACTATCTAGTGTTTGGTAATGGGTCACTCCTGATCTGGAATTTAAATGGAATTACTAATCCAGTGAAACAACACAGGATATTTGGGGTCGTAAAAAGGGAAGACACAGAGATGATGGCTTTAAAAGAAACAAGGACAGAGCAACAGAAAGGGGTCTACAGTGGTAAGCGATTCCATATACATAGAGGCAAGGAGGAGGGGAAAGCAAAGCATATCACTAAAATAAAATGGATTATATAGGATAAGGGATAATGCTCTACAACATTTTTGGCTGAGAAGGGCTTATCTCTATGCCAGTTGTAGCTGATTTACTCTTTAAAAGGACAGTGTACAACGCATAAAGCGTTTAACTAATAGAACTTAAGGGCTAAGAGGGGCCTCGTCTCCACTCCAGTCGTATCAGGTTTACTTTCTTAGAAAGCACTGCATCTGTACAACGCGTAAAGTGTTTAACTGTACTAGATTTTAGCACTGTATCTAATGCTGCTTTATTAATGAGCTTCGGGAACTGATTACAGTATCACACGTTATTTCTGTGTTTACAGCCTATTCTTATTCAGATGTTGGTACAGTATTGTGCTGCAACTGTGCATTATACTACTATTTTTGCCTCATATAACTGACTACATGCTTTTTAGTGCTCTGATCCCATTTTAAAGACTAAATCACCCCCGTAAACTGCCTAGGGTTTTTTCAATACCCTTCGGGCTCTCGGGGATTGTTTAAATGTTATTAGACTAAGTGTTGCATTATTTCTACTGCCTGCTTGTACTCCGTTTCTTCTCCATCACTAAACTTTCCCCTCCCTCTTGCAGTAACCAAACCTGATTTCTATCCCTCCTCTGTCTTTAGTACACACTTGTGCAGCCCTGTTCAACTTGTTCGTACCCTGTTCAACTTGTTCGTACTCACCTCCCCACCAACCTTCCACTCTCTACCTCCCCTTCTCTCCAAATAACTGCCTAATATGTTCTCTTTCTCTCTCTTTTTTTTTTTACACAGTCTGCCACCTTGGGTGCTCCCCCGCTGTATTATTTATCCAAGTGCTACTTCCAGCTAAACTTTAGACAACACCCTTCCATCTGCCTGTAACCTAAACACCACTGAGTGCTTCTACTACAAGATATCTCCTAAAAAAGGAACCCAGTGTATATGTTGTGTACATAATTTGTTACCTTGCCTTATCTGTTATTTATACCTACCTCGTGTGCGACAGCAGCCCACTGCAGCCCGCTTGTTAGCTTCTCTCCTCCACCTTCTCTCCTAGGCTGGTTGTTAAACTTAAGACCTGACTTTCCTTCTGCTGCTCCCTCTTTTGCCACTAGGTGGCAACATCCTCCCAAAAAATGCGCACATATATCCACCTATAACACCCCGTCCCACACACACTGAAGTTAACTTTTATTTTCACCCCTATATCTATTCTAAGCACCAAAACCTGCCCACCTCCCTGTGAGCAAGTTGCTACTCAGTGTGTATATCTATTTTCATCTTGTACATTGCTGTAGCTCCACTTTTTTGATAGTTTATCGCTGGCTTCACTGCGACCTGGCTCCACCTGCTCTGTTCGCCCTGTGGGCTCACTCCACTCCCCTACCCTACCCCCAAATCTCAACCGCCCCCAGTGCTCCTATCCTTATACCAGGACAGCTACACCTCCTTTCTACATCCACCAATAGCCCACTATCTTGTTACATATCAGTTTGGCCCATATTTAGTTACTGCTTTAACCCCTCTCTCTCCTTAAACTGCTCCATAAATTAACATTTCCTTTCTTTACACCTCTTCCTTGCTTCAATTAACTTATGCCCCCTTACTATGTCTAAATCTGACATTCCAAAACATTTCAACCTACTTTTCTTTCTTATAATCCTTAACACTCTACTTGTATCTTATACCCTCAGTCATTATGAGCACTTAAGCTTTACTGAATCTCAACTCACTTTAATGCAAACTCCAGACTCTGTTCCAGCCTCACAAACCCACAGTAACTTAACATCCAGTTCTTCCTACCTTCTACCTCAGTTCCATAGATTAAACCATATTAAGCATCTCCAAACCAGAAAATCTGACCTAATTTTTTCTAAACTCTTAAAATATGTACATAGTCAGCAGCAGCTCCTACTTCTACATGGTGACATTCATCCAAACCCAGGCCCAAACAACTACTTCCCTGATACCCATCCATTCCATCAAACAAACTCTGTCACCCCAACTAGTCCACCCAGCTCTCTTCTCATAGCTCACCTCAATATTCGCAGCTTAAATAACAAAATGACCCAACTACATGCCCTGATAGATATACATTCCTTTGACATCCTACGTCTAACAGAAACCTGGCATAAGCCAGGAACTAAGGACAATGATATAATCCCTCCTGGTTACAACATCCTCAGACTTGAGAGTCTGTGCAAAAAGGGTGGAGTTGCAATACTTTACAAATCTGAATTATAGGCTACCCCACTAGATACTCAACCTCCCTCACCAAGCAATGCCAAAAGCTTAATCTCTAAGCTCCAGGTTAATATTAATAAATCCTTATACATAATTTGCTCTTATATCCCCCCAGGCAATAACATTAATGCTCTTGAAAATATCCTTAGCTGGCTCTCCACATCCTTCCTACAGGACACAATACTCTTAGGTGATTTTAATATTGATTGGAATTGCTGTACGTCTCCCAAACCTACTTCTCACATAAACCTTTATATGGCTTCCATCAAACCATTAACCCCCTACTAGAATTCTAGCCTGGTCAACAAATGTAAAATAAAATAAATATGCAGGATTAAAATGCATACATGTGGATATCTTGCAACTATTAATACAATCTGTACAACACCTAGAAAGTACAGTTGTGTACACTTACCATAAATGTAGACGTATGAGTGTATTCACTGTTGCAGTCATTACAATTGGGTTATCCTACTGGCGGACTACCCTGTCGGCCTGAATTCCAAAGTCTAGGTCCGGCATTGGTTGCTGTCGCCTCTTCCCTGACGTCAGTGCGCCAGGGGTATAAAAGATGCAGCAGACGCCATTTCCCTCAGTTTTTCTTGCCCCAGATGTCAGGTGCCCCCAAAAAGGGTAGGCTAAAAATGTCAATAAAACATGCATGTACCAAAGAAATATTTTGTCTTCATCTACAAGCAAATACACCACATAGGTTGTATAGAATAGAGAAGTACAGATAAAATCCAGCAAAGAAATGGGGGATGGTGGGTGGGTAACCTGGACTGCAAAAGTCAATACACACTAACATCTACATTTATGGTAAGTGTACACAACTGTACTATGTTCGTGTTTCACTGTTGCAGTCATTACAATTGGGTTGAATCCCAAATCTAAGGTGGAGAGGCTGGAGCTAAATAGCATTAGGAGCGGCTATTAGGTCCTGCAGAACTGCAGTGACAAAGCCTGCCCTGGATTTAGAGTATGCAGTGACAAAGCCTGCCCTGGATTTAGAGTAGAGTGGTAAGTGATAATGCTTTGTGAAGGTGTGCACTGAACTCCAAGTAGCAGCCTCTAAAATATCTTTGGTTGGTACACCCCTGAGGAAGGCTGAAGTGGCTGCTGCTCTGGTCGAATGTGGTCTAATGCCCTTAGGTACTGGCATGCCATGTTGTGAATAGTAGAAACGAATGCAGTGGCCTATCCACTTTGAAATCGTCTGCTTTAAGATGGCCTTTCCTTGTGATCCTGCAGCATATGCCACTAGTAATTGCTCTGTCTTTCTGAAAGCTTTGGTTCTGTTCAAATAGAAGCGTAGCAGTCTGTGTATGTCCAAAGAATGCAGAATTCTCTCCCCCTTATTCTGTGGGTTTGGATAAAAGGTAGGCAGATGAATAGTTTGGTTAAGGGCCACACTGGACACTACCTTAGGCATAAAAGTTGGGTTTGTCCTCAGAGAAACCCTGTCTGGATAAAAACAAAAAAAGATAAAAGGTTTCACAGCCATGAGTGCCTGTAGCTCTGAGACTCGTCTTGCAGAAGTTATTGCTAGGAGCAGAGCTGTTTTCCAAGATAAAAACTTTATATCAGCTGTAGCGGCTGGCTCAAAAGGAGGTAGGGTGTGTTTTTCTAAGACATAATGGAGGTCCCGTGCAGGTATTGGTGATCTCCTTAGAGGCCTTACATTTTTGGCCCCTCTGAGGTGCTGCCTTAATAATGGGTGAGAAAAGATTGGTGGCTCTGTATTGTAATCAGCCAAAATGGCAGAGGCATGAATTTTTATAGATGAAAAGGATAGGCCTTTGTCCAGCACCTCAGTTAAGTATTGCAAAATCTGAGGAATATTTGGTACAGCTGTGCCAATTCCTTGTGCCTGGTTCCAAGCACAGAATCTCTTCCATTTTCCAGCATATGATTTTCTAGTACTAGGCCTCCTGACCTCCAAAATGACATCCATCACAGCTTTAGTGAGAGGTGTGTTTTGTATGACTACATTATCCGCCATGCTGCCAGATTTAAGGTCTTGAGTTGGCTGTGCAAGATCTGATTGTTCTGCTGGGACAGTAGATGCGGCACTTGAGGTAAGGTCCAGGCTGGGCATTGAGACAAGTTCCTTAGGAGTGGATACCAGTACTGGCGTGGCCAGTCTGGGGAAATCAGTATAATTTTTGGCTTATCTTGTCTGACCTTTAGGAGTACCTTGGGGAGACGAGGCAGAGGAGGAAACGCGTATACTGTCAAGTTTTTCCAGCTGAAAGACAGGGCATCCACTTTCCATGCTTGTCTGTGATAAGCCTTTGTGCAGAATCTCTTTAGTTGGCAGTTGCAAGGTGAGGCAAATAGATCTATGTCCGGACATCCCCATTTCCTTGTTATCATGCTGAAGACTTGTGGATCCAATTTCCACTTGTGGGGATCCAGGAGGTTTCTGCTTAGTTCGTCTGCCAGAGTATTTATCTTTCCTGGCAGGAATTGTGCCTGCAGATGTACTTGGCAAGTCAATGCTGTGTCCCACAAAGTCATGGCCAGTCTGCATTGGGGGTAAGAGTGAGTGCCTCCCTGCTTGTTTATATACCACATGACCGTGGTATTGTCTATCAGTAGTTGTCCCAGATTTGTCCTTGAAGGCTGTCAGGGCATTTTGGACAGCTAGCATCTCTTTTTGATTGATATGTAGATGCATTTGGTTTGCGGACCATGTGCCGTGAATACATCTTCCTGCCATGTGGGTTCCCCAGGCATAATCCAATGCATCCGTTGTTAATGTCTGTGTGGCTGGGGGTAGAGTGAATGGCTGTCCCTTGTTTTGGTGACAGGCCTTTGCCCACCATCGAAACTCCTGTTGCAAGCAGGGAATGAAAGTAACTATAGTTTCCAGGCTGTGGCAATGTTGAGTCCTAACACTTTTTAAGTACCACTAAAGTTTCCTCATATGCAGTCTTGCATATGGAATTAGTAGAATGTAGGATGCCATGAAGCCCAAAGCCTGCAAAATTTTTCTTGCAGATAACTGGGCCTTTGTTGCCAACATTTTGAAATAGGTAGTCAGTTGCCTTTGTCTGGCGTGAGATAAGACATCTGGGCAGTTGTACTTAAGCTTGCACCCAGGAATATTACCTCTTGACAGGGTACTAGTTTTGATTTCTGTTCATTGACTGTGTACCCTAGGCATGGTAGTAATCTCTTTACAAACGCCAGATGCTGCAGTAGAATGTCCTTGTTCTCTGCTTGAACGAGGCAGTCGTCCAAGTAAGGATATATTTGTATTCCTCTGTCTGCAGAATGCAATTACTGGTGCCAGGCACTTTGTGAAGACCCTGGGCACAGTAGATAAGCCAAAGGGCAGTGCAGAGAATTGGTAGTGCATTGAGCCAGCTTTGAAGTTGAGGTATCTTCTGCATGTTTGTCTGATTGGGACATGCAGGTATGCCTCTTTCAGATCTAAAGTCACAAGCCAAGCCTTCTTGCTCAACATGGGTAGAAGCTGCTGTAGAGTCAACATTTTGAATTTTGGAATATCCAGATATGTGTTTGGAATAGATTGGTCCAGTATTGGTCTCCAGGCTTTGTCCTTTCTGGGTACCAAGAACAGTCTGGAATAGAATCCTTAAACCTGCTCTTGCTCTGGTACTTGTTGAATGGCCCACATGTCCATGAGAGATGAGACTTGTTTTTGTGCCTCTGCCCATTGATGTTTTGGCAGGTCTGACCAACCGTTTGCCCTTGGCAGGGCATGGAAGTGAAACTTGTAGCCTTGTGACAGTATGTTTAAGACCCATTTGTCCTGGGTTATTATGTGCCAGTTTTGAGGAAAAAAGTACTAGCTTTCCCCCTAATGGTGCTGCCAGAAGATAAGTGCTTGGCGCAGGCAGGGGGAAGTCATTGGGACTGTTTCCTGTATTGCTGTGATTTGTCTTCGTCAGTTTTGGGAGTAGAAGCACCCCATTGTTTAGACCTGTACGAACCTTGGGGCTGGGATCGGCCTCTAGGGCGTCTGTATCTGCCCCTTTGTGGCCTGTCTGACACTGGAAAGGACCAATTCTTTGTAGGCCAGTGTCTGCTAAATCTTGGTGGCTGTACCTGTAAGAAATCCTTAACTGTTTGCATAGATTTAGCTTTGTCCTCCATTTTCTTTAACACCTCTTCTGCTTTAACACCAAACAAAGCATCATGCTGTAATGGAGCATCTAATAATTTTATTTTGCCTTAACTTGATCAGGTAGATTTTGTTCCTTTAACCAAGCATGCCTCCTAATGACAGAACCCGAAAATGCAGCCCTGCAGGAGGCCTCCAGAGAATCAAAACCAAATTGCAAAGTATGCTTTCCTACTTGTTCAGCTGCATGCAATAAATCCTGCATTTCTTTGTTTTCTGCACATTCAGAATTTATCAACATTTTCTGTTTAAGCAGTGACATAATATATTGCTGATATTTAAGCATATGAAAGTGACAATTTAAAGCCCTTACAGCCAAAGTAGCAGAAGTGTAAATCTTTTTTCCCCATCTGTCCAGTGCCCTAGACTCCCTGTCAGAGTGAGTAGGGTTATTTTGCAGTGGAAGCCTTGACCCCTTTGGGACCCTGAGAGAGAGTTTCTTGGTCAGCAGCAGGGTTTTTGAAAAGGAATTTATGTGAATCAGGAACCCTGTAGTATCTGTCTGGCTTAACAGGAGCTGAGGTAGAGAGTCAGGAGTCAGACTGGACTCTGAAAATACATCTACAATGTCTAACACAGGTGGAATAGCAAGGGGCCTGTGCTGAGGTAGTAAAAGGAAGTCTCTGAGCCTTTTCTTAGATTCTGAATAATCTTGGCTCTCCCAGTGGAAATGCTCCCTCATGGTATGCAGAGTTTCCCCAAAAGAATAATCCTCAGGAGGAGAGGCTGAAGGGATAGATTCTTCAGCATCAGAATCCTCATAGGAAGGAAGAGAGTATTCCTGATCAGAAGAGGAATCAGAAGAAATGGAAACCTTATCTGAAGATTCATATTCTGTCTCTTGCCTAGGCCTCTTATAAGGAGGGGGATGGGAACTCCTGATCAAAGTAATTAGGTCTTCGGCCATTTTGAGCATCTGTTTTTTAGGCATGGAGGCCTGTCCATGGGGCTGTTGTACTTATTTTTTTTTGTCTTTACAGATGCTTTAGTCTTTGCCTTTGAAGCTGAAGTCGTTTTAACATATAACTGAGAGGCCTGAAAACACCCTCAGAAGCAGATGCCTGCTCAGCAGCTCCGGACCCATCTGAGGGAATAGTTTCAGAGGTTCCAATACCTTGAGTTTCCAGCGGCCTAGTCGGCTCCATATGGGAGTCGGAAGCGGCCTACTGCTCTAAAGTAGCGGGCGTCAGGGGCTGCAAAAGTGCCTGAGATCCGGCGACTGGCTTAGAAGAAGCCTCGTCATCAGTTTTGGACCTCGGATGCCTGTCCTTTTCTTTTTCTTTGCATTTCTTGTGAATTCCGGTAGTTGGATGGCTATCAGACGACATTGTTTAGTTAAATCTTCTGCCAAAATAGTGAAATGCAAAATCGTACTGACGCTTAATAGTGCATTGGTTAAATCTAGCACAAAACCGACAACTAGCAACATCGTGGTCAGGGCCTAGGCAAGGAATACAGTAAGAATGAATGTCCTTATGAGGCATTTGCTTCCCACAAGAAATACAATTAACATTTTCTGACATCGGTCTAGAGAAAGAAAAAAAGTTTCCCCAACGGGGTACTTAGCTTTTTAGTGAAGACTTCAGATCTGAAATTTGAACACAAAAATCTCAGGAGTCGGTCGATCGGCACTTGCAAACTGCTTTTGCTTCGGGCACCGCGCGGCAAGAGAGACTGATGAAAATGGCATCGGCTGCATCTTTTATACCCCTGGCGCACTGATGTCAGGGAAAATGTGACAGCAACTGACGCCGGACCTAGACTTTGTAATTCAGGCCGACTGAGGGTAGCCTGCCAGCAGGATAACCCAATTGTAATGACTGCAACAGTGAAACACGAAGAACATCAAAATTTAGGTAAATAAAAAAGTAATAACTAAGCTAGTTTACAGTGGGAATAATATACAAGAACTAAAACACATGGCACATTTGGGATTAATGGATATTTGTGACAACAAAAAAACGAGAGAGACAGAGAAATAGGTTATGCATGGTGCTTATTTTTTGCCATCGCCATTAGCATTCTCATTAATAGACCCATACAGGAATCATATGTCCCCAAACTGTGGCATGCAGCCTTTATCCTACCCCTCCACAAAGGAGGCAAAAATAACATCTCCAACTTCCAACCCACAGCCATTCTCTCACCTATTTCAAAAATTCTCGAGAAATGCATCCACCTCCAGCTCATGCCTTTCCTTACAACCAACCAACTTCTCACCCCAACACAACATGGATTCTGTCCTGGCCTTAGCACAATAAAGTACAGTTGTGTACACTTACCATAAATGTAGATGTTCAAGTGTATTCACTGTTAGTCATTACATTTGGGTAATCTGCTGGCAGGTTGCCCTCAGTCAGCCTGATTTCCAAAGTCTTGGGTCCTGCGTCGGTTGCTGTCTTCTCTTCCATGATGTCAGGTCATCAGGGGTATAAAACATGCAGCTGACGCCATTTTCTTTAGTTTTTCTTACCCCAGATGTCAGGTGCCCCCAAAAATTCAGCAAATATATATATATACACACACACACACACCTGCATCAATATAAACTTTACCTTCATCAACAAGCAAATACACCACATAGGTAGTAGAAGATAGGGAAGGAAAGATGAACTCCAAAATGTCTGGGGGATGGCGGGCGGGTAACCTGGACTGCAACAGTGAATGGACTCGAACATCTACATTTATAGTAAGTGTACACAACTGTACTATGTTCTTCGTGTTTCACTGCTGCAGTCATTACATTTGGGTAGAATCCCAAAGCTATGGTTGGCAGGCTGGAGCTAAACAGCATTAGGTGCGGCTAGAAGGCCCTGCAGAACTGCAGTGGCAAAGCCTGCCCTGGACTTGGAGTTCTGTCCACACCTTTACAAAGTATTATCATTTGCCTCTCTACTCTAAGTAGCAGCCTCTAGAATGTCTTTTGTTGGTACTCCTCTGAGAAAGGCTGCTGAAGTAGCTGCAGCTGTGTTGGAATAAGACAGGTTTACCATGGTGTAAGCAGCAGAAACAGATGCAGTGGCTTATCCAGTTTGAAATGGTCTGCTTTGAAATAGCCTTTCCTTCTGATGCTGCAGCATGTGTCACTAGTAATTGCTCAGTTTTTCTTAGAGCTTTAGGCCTGCTCAAGTAGAATCTTAGCTGTCTGTGTACATCCAAGGAATGCTCAATTCTCTCTCCCTTGTTCTGTGGATTTGGATAAAAGGTTGGCAGATGAATAGTTTGGTTAAGAGCCACACTGGAAACCACCTTAGGCATAAATGTAGGATTTGTCCTCAGAGACACCCTGTCTGGGTAAAAAATGATAAAAGGCTCTACAGCCATGAGGGCCTGTAGCTCTGAAACTCTTCTTGCTGAAGTAATTGCTAGTAGCAGAGCTGTTTTCCATGATAAGAACTTCATATCAGCGGTAGCAGCCGGTTCAAATGAAGGCAGGCTGAGCTTTTCCAATACATAACTGAGGTCCCATGCAGGTAATGACGATCTTCTAGGAGGCCTTACATTTTTGACTCCTCTAAGATACTGCTTTAGTAAGGGATGAAAAAAGATGGGTGGCTCTGTATTGTAATGAGCTGATATGGCAGAGGCACGGATTTCAATTGAAGAGAAAGATGGGCCTTTGTCAAGCATCTCAGTTAAGTATTGCAATATCTGAGGAATATTGGTTCTGCTGTATCAGTTCCTTGTGCTTGATTCCAAGCACAGAAACTCTTCCATTTATCAGCATAAGATTTTCTAATACTAGGCCTTCTGGCTTCCAAAATGACATCCATCACAGCTTTACTGAGATGAGTTGTTTGTATAACTACATGATCAGCCATGCTGCCAGGTTCAGTGTCTGGAGTTGATTGTGCAAGATCTGATTGTTTTGCTGGGACAGTAGTTGAGGTCTTTGAGGTAAGGTCCAAGCTGGGTATTGAGACAAGTTCCTTAGGACTGGGTACCAGTATTGGTGGGGCCAGTCTGGGGCAATTAGTATCATCTTTGGTTTCTCTTGTCTGACTTTTAGGACCACCTTGGGAAGAAGAGGCAGAGGAGGAAAGGTGTAAACTGATGGGTTTTTCCAACTGAAGGATAGGGCGTCCACTTTCCATGCTTGTCTGTGATAAGTCCTTGTGCAGAATCTTCTCAATTGATAATTCTGAGGAGAGGCAAATAGATCTATGTCTGGGCTCCCCCATTTCTCTGTTATCATGCTGGATTTAGTTTCAACACGTGAGGGTCCATAAGGTTTCTGCTTAAATCGTCTGCCAGAGTATTTTGCTTTCCTGGCAGGAACTGAGCTTGGAGATGCATTTGGTAGGTCAAAGCTGTGTCCCACAGTGTCATGGCTAATATGCAAAGGGGGTATCTGTGTGCCCCCTTGCTTGTTTATATACCACATGACCGTGGTGTTGTCCATCTTTATCAGTAGCTGTCCTGGATGAGGTAAGTCCTTGAAGGCTGTTAGGGCATTTTGAACAGCTAGCATCTCTTTCTGGTTGAGCTGTAGATGCATTTGTTTTGGGGTCCATATGCCCTGAATGCATCTTCCTACAAGTAATACAATTAACTTTTTCTAACATCGGTATGGAGCAAGAAAAAAAGTTTCCCCAACGGGGTACTTCGCTTTAGTGAAGACTTTGGTTATGAAACTCAAACTCAAACATTTCAGTAGTCGGCCGACCGGCACTTGCGAAAGGCTTCTGCTTTGGGCACTGCGCGGCAAGAAAGACTAAAGAAAATGACGTTAGCTGCATGTTTTATAACCCTGACGACCTGATGCCATGGAAGGGAAGACAGCAACCGATGCAGGACCCAAGACTTTGGAATTCAGGCCGACTGAGGGCAACCTGCCAGCAGATTACCCAAATGTAATGGCTGCAACAGTGAAACACGAAAAACACCTGCTCTTCTCTCTCTCATAGACATAGTAAACCACGCCCGTGACTCTGGAGAACTTGTATCCACAGTTCTCCTTGACCTCTCCGAGACTTTTGATACAGTCTCCCATTTCTACCTCCTAAACCACCTTTCTAATCTTTATCTCTAACACAACACCCTTACGTGGTTCAGCAGCTACTTCTCGTGTTTATATCACATTATCAAAAGATGAAAATAGCGAACGTTATTTCATCGAACCTAAAATATCTAAACCACATAATATTGAACATTCAGAACAGCAAAATTTTTCCTTGGGGGAAAAAATTTGCTATTCCGAAACACACACACAACACAAGCACACCTAAAAAACATCAATACACACACATACACTTATAATCCTACAACAAACCCTATATTAAACTATACATACACTATCTATCCCACTTACTTTAACCCAAACCCTAAGGTCCCGTCACTATCGCACACTCACCTAACCCGCGTCCTAACTCTAACTCACTTAACCCGCCCCTAAACATAATTCACCTAACCCGCACCCTAAACCATAACTCACCTAACCCGTGCCCTAATCCTAACAGCCGCACACTTACCTGAACCCGACCCATAAATCTCCACCACCGTGCTGAAAATAGCTAAGCCACAGAACTGGCCAACCAAATTCATTCCCTAGGAAAGAATTAGGTGTTCTGCAGCTTCGCTATTTTTAGCTTTTGATTAAAACTAGTCAATATTAGAACATTCAAAGTTTTGAAACTTCGATGTTTTGATATAGACCCCCTCTCTTGACGGATCTCAGGCCGTGAAATGGAAAACTGGCACCTCGGCCTTTCTTCCAACCCCAACCAGAGTACCCCAGGGATCCATACTCGGCCCAATGTTCTTTAATATCTTTATTAATGAATTCCATGCAGCCATTCCTAACACTAAGGTAGTTCAATACGCAGACAACTCAACTTTAGTTTGCTCTGCTTCTAACCTCCCCAAGCTCCAATCAAAAACCCAAACTGCTTTTTCTACTACTGAGAAATGGATGCTTCAAAATCACCTCTCTCTCAATGCCAACAAATCTAAAATTCTACTATTCTTTCCCCCTAAATCTCACCCTCTTGGCAAAATCTCCTTCAATATTAACAGCCATGCCAACTCCGCTATAGAAGTTGTTCTTTTGCTAAACATCTTGGGGTCAGTATTGATGAACACCTAAAATTTGATACCCATATTCAGCTAAATGTTAAGAAAACACATCAGAAACTTGGCATGCTGTACAGAAACTCCTACTTTTCTCTCCCCTTTAAGACAGACCCTCAGCACTACCTACTTACTACCATCTCTGATATATGGTGCCCCCCTACTAACCAACCTATCTTCCTCCATCTCTTCTACACTGAAACCTGTTACAACAAAATCTCAAAGTTCACCACAAAGTCCAAATACTCTACCCACCACTGCATACCTCTCCACTTGCTGCAATGGCTAGAACTTCCCAACTACCTGGACTATCTCCAACTCAACACAGACCACAAGCTTATTTTTAAACTAAACGCCCTGCGCTAAAAAACATCTTACCACTATACACCCCCCACAGGAAGTACAGTTGTGTACACTTACCATAAATGTAGATGTTCAAGTGCATTCACTGTTGCAGTCATCACATTTGGGTTATCTGCCTGCAGGTAGCCCTCAGCCAGCCTGAATAGCAGATTCTTTGGATTTCTGCGTCAGATGCTGTCACCTCTTCCATGACGTCATGTTGTCAGTGGTATAAAACATGCAGCCGATGCCATTACATCACTTTTTATTGCCCCAGATGTCAGGTGCCCCCACAATAGGAAGCAATTATATGGTATAGTACACCCCCAGCAAAAAGCAAACACACATGATGTAATATTTACAAAACAAGAAGGAAAGGTAGAGTCAGGGGGCTGGAGGGAGGGTAACCAGGACTGCAACAGTGAATACACTCGAACATCTACATTTAAGGTAAGTGTACACAACTGTACTATGTTCTTCGTGTTTCACTGTTGCAGTCTTCACATTTGGGTTGATTCCCAAAGCTAAGGAAGGGTGGAGGCAGTTAAAGAGCAAGACAGCTGCAGCAAATTCAGCTCTGGATTTAGAAAAGATAGGCAGGTGGTAATGCTTGGTGAAAGTATGTACAGAGCTCCAGGTAGCAGCTTCCAGGATGTCCCTGGTAGGGACTCCTCTGAGAAATGCCATAGAGGTAGATGCAGCCCTGGTGGAATGAGATCTTATCCCCTGTGGGGTAGGTTTTCCATGGTGCATGTAGCAGAAATTAATGCAATGGGCTATCCATTTGGAAATGGTTTGTTTTGAAATGGCCTTCCCTTCTGCCCCTGCAGCAAAGCTAACTAGCAGCTGGTCAGATTTCCTGAGAAGCTTAGTCCTGTCCAAATAGAATCTAAGCTTTCTGTGCACATCCAGAGAATGCAGTATCCTTTCCCCTTTATTTTGAGGATTAGGGAAAAAAGTAGGCAAATGGACTGGTTTAGGGCCACACTAGACACCACCTTGGGCATAAAAGATGGATTAGTCCCGAGGCAAACCTTGTCCGCATGGAAAATAATGAAGGGTTCCACTGCCATGAGGGCCTGCAGTTCAGACACTTCTTGCTGAAGTGATGGCTAGAAGTAAGGCTGTTTTCCAAGAAAGGAATTTCAACTCTGCTGTAGCAGCTGGTTCAAAGGAGGGAAGAGTGAGTTTTTCCAATACAAAGTTAAGGTCCCAGGCTGGAGTGGGAGCTCTCCCGGAGGGGGGGGGGGGCATAAACAGAGGCTTTCTCAGGTAAAGGACAGGGCATCCACTTTCCAAGCTGGACTGTGGGGAGTTCTGGTGCAGAATTTGTTCAACTGGTAGTTCTGAGGGGAGGCAAACAGGTCTACCTCTGCGAGTTCCCCATTTGTTCAACAGCTTGAATATTCTGGGTTTCAGCTTCCATTCATGTGGATCCATGAGATTTCTGGTTAAGTTGTCTGCCAGTGAATTTAGTTTGTCTGGCAGGAATTGAGCTTGTAGGTGCATTTGGAAGCTCAAGGCTGTGTTCCACAGAGCCATGGCTAGTCTGCAGAGAGGGTAAGAGTGGGTTCCCCCCTGCTTATGTGCCACATAACTGTGGTGTTGTCTGTCTTTACAAATAGTTGTCCTGGAAGAATAAGGTCTTTGAAGGCTGTCAGAGCATTCTGTATAGCTAACATTTTCTTTTTGGTTGATATGCAGATGCATCTGATTTGGGTTCCATTTGCCCTGAATGCACTGCCCTGCCATGTGAGCCCCCCATGCATAGTCTGATGTGTCTGTTAGGGTTTGGCCTGCAGGTGGTAGAGTGAAAGGGAGTCCTTTGTTGTGATAGCAGGCCTCTGTTCACCAAGGGAACTCTGTCCTTAAACAAGGAATGACAGGAATCATGGTTTCTAGGTCCTGACAATGTTGACACCATAGACTTTTTAGATACCACTGAAGTTTCCTCATATGCAGTCTTACATATGGAATTAGCCGAATGTAAAAGTCCATGAACCCCAGAGATTGCAGTATTTTCCTTGCAGATAGCTGGGTTTTTGTGGCCAATAGTTTGAAGTAGGCTGTCAAACTTGTTTCTCCGGAGTGAGGAATGACATCTGGGAAGTTGTGTTCAAGCTTGCTTCCAGGAATACAATCTGTTGGCAGGGTACTAGGTGTGATTTCTTCTCGTTGATGGTGTACCCCACTGAGGTTAGAAGTTTCTTTACAAATGCCAGGTGTTGTAATAACAAGTCCGGACTTTCTGCCCAAATCAGGCAATCGTCCAAGTATGGATAAATCTGAATATCTCTCTACCTGCAAAATGCAATGGCTGGAGCTAGACACTTTGTGAACAACCCTGGGCACAGTAGATGAGCCAAAGGGAAGTGCAGAGAACTGACAGTGCATGGATTCCACCCTAAAACGTAGGTATTGTCTGCAGGATTCCCTTATTGGGATGTGCAGGTAAGCTTCCTTTAAGTCTAGGGTTGCCAGCCAGGTATCCTTGCTAGCATAGGAAGAAGCTGTAGGAGAGTTAGCATTCTGAATTTTGGAACCACCAGAAAGGTGTTGAGAATTGACAGGTGCAGGATAGGATGCCAGGAGTTTTCTTTTCTGGGTACCAGGAACAGTCTTGAATAAAACCCGTGTCCCCTTTGTTCTGCTGGAACAGACTGAATAGCCCTGATACTGAGTAGAGAGAGTACTTGTTTTTGGGCCTCCGCCCAATGATTTGGGGGAGGGCTGGCCAGCCACTTGGGGTTGGTAGAGTGTGGAAGTGGAATCTGTATCCTAGGGAAACTGTTTAATACCCATTTATCCTGGGTAATGAGTTCCCAGTTTTTGCATGCAGGGCGAGCTTTCCTCCTAATGGAGCAAGTAGTTGAGCAGGGCTTGGAAGGGTTAAGGTTAAGTCATTGTGCCATTTTTCCATAGGGGGTGGCTTACTACTCCCTGCTTTGGAGGTGGTAGCCCACCACTGCTTAGATCTGTGCGTAGTCTGAGACTGCAGTTGGTGGTCTGCTGTTCATGGGTTTGTACTGATAATGCCTGGAAGGGACTGGAAAAGACCAGTTCTTTGAAGGCCAATGCCTACTAAATCTGGGAGGCTGTAATTGTAAAAAATCTTTAACAGTTTGCATAGATTTAGCTTTTTCCTCCATCCTTTTGAGGACAACTTCTGCTTTGTTGCCAAAAAGGCGATATTGATTTAAGGATGCATCCAGTAATTCAGCTTTAACATGATCTGGCAGGTTTTGTTCCTTAAGCCAAGCATGCCTTCTAAGTACAGACCCAGTGACAGCAGCCCTGCAGGATGCTTCTAAAGCATCAGAACCATATTATTGCAAAGTATGTTTACCAACTTGTTTTGCAGAATGCATTCAATCTTGCAAGCCTTTGTGTTCAGCACAGTCAGGAATCAACATAATTTTCTGTTTAAGTAGTCCCATAATATGCTGCTGATGCTTAAACATATGAAACTGGCAATTTAAAGCATTAATGGCCGAAGTCGCAGAAGTGTAAACCTTCTTACCCCATCTGTCTAAGGCTCTAGAATCTCTATCAGAAGGGGTAGGATTTTTGGCAGCAGTAGCCTTAATGCCTTTTGGTCCTTGGGAAATGGTCTCTGGATCCGCAGTAGGATTCTTGAAGAGGAACTTGTGAGAGTCAGGTACTCTGTAGTACCGGTCAGGTTTTCTGGGAGCTGGAGGTAAAGTGTCTGGGGTAAGGCTAGACTCCAAGAAAACATCATCTACAATAGCCAGAACAGGAGGGATAGCTAGAGGCCTGTGTTGAGGCAGGAGTAAGAATTTCCCCAAGTCTCTTTTTGGGCTCAGAATAGTCCTGGCTTTCCCAGTGGAAATGCTCCCTAAGGGTATGCAAGGTTTCAGCAAAAAAAATCTTCTGGGGGGGGGGGGAAGCAGAGGGAATGGAATCCTCTGCATCAGAATCCTCATAAGTAGATAAGGGCAAATCCCGGAAATCAGGAGCAGAGATATCAGATTGCTGATCAGAAGAATCAGAAAGAAAATCGGTTCCAGGTCTCTTAGAGGGGGAAGGCTGGCTTCTCCTAATTAAGGTAATAAGGTCTTCAGACATTCTAATCATTTGTTTTTGAGGTATATGGGCCTGAGTCATCGGTTTTCTAGGCGCAGTGCGAGTTTTAGGCCTGAGGAATTTGGTACTTCTAGTTGGAAGCAATGCTGTTGGTTTAATATGAAAGTCTGTAGGCCTGAATACACCCTCAAAAGCTGATGCTTGCACAATGGCTCTGGACCCATCCAAGGTAGAGACATCTGCAGGTTCCATAGTTGAAGAAGCACCGCGCGGCATACCGGACTCGGAATGGGTCTCAGTAGAGGCCTGCAAATCTGTAGTAGCGGGTATCAGGAGCTGCGAAAGCGCCTGAGTACCGGTGGACTGGCAACTAGCTTAATGGAAGCAACGGCGGCAGTTTTGGACCTATGCGGTCTGTCTCTATCCTTAAGTTTTTTCGGGAGATCGGTAGTCGGATAGCTTAACGAAGCCAATTCGGAGTACGGAGATGGAGAACGAAAGTATTTAGCTACAAAAATAGCCCGACGAATAGTTCGGGCATTGAACAAGGCACAAAACCAACAGTGAGGGACGTCGTGGTCTGGGCCTAAACAGGTGACGCAGTAAGAATGAAAATCTCTACGAGGTATTTGCTTTCCACAGGCAAGACTATTGTTAATTTTTTCTGACATTGGTTAGAGCAAGAAGAAAGGATCCCCAACAGAGTACTTATCTTTTTTTGAAGACTTCAGGTCTGAAACTCGAAAACGAAAATTTCAGGTGTCTGCCGACTGGCACTTGTGAACTGCTTCTGGCACCGCACAGCAAGAAAGACTGATGTAATGGCATCGGCTGCATGTTTTACACCCCTGACGACCTGACGTCATGGAAGAGGTGATAGCATCCGATGCAGAAATCCGAAGACTCTGGTATTCAGGCCGGCTGAGGACTACCTGCAGGCAGATAACCCAAATGTGATGACTGCAATAGTGAAACACGAAGAACATCTCTAAGATCTGCCCACCAAAATCTAATTCCTGTACACAAACCAAATAGTCTCCCAGGTCAGATTCTCCTATCCTTTTTCTTAGCCAAGAAATGGAATGCTCTACCTCCTTCCCTAAGAAATTCTGAAAACTTTGAACACTTCAAAACCCAGCTCCATTCTTACCTCTCCGATAAATGGAAATGCAATTGCATTCTACCTTCCTAATCCTGCCTAATACATAAATACATCCATTACACAAAGTACCTTCCACCTTACCCTACAGGGGATTAATCTCATTTGCTGTTTTCTTACAAATGTTACTTTTATACCATTCTCAGGTGATTTAAAACCTCAGTACAATGGTGACTCTGTACTACTGTTCTCTAATGTGTAAACATGTAAATATGCATTGTATAGTATTCTATGTTGCTATTTTACTTTGCTTAAGTTTTACTATATAATATTTACTATTTGCTTAACTGTTACTATTTCTATGTATTATGGAGCTTTTCTCCCCGGGCCTCCACTGAAAACGGGCTTCTTGAGCCCAGTGGATCTCCCCAGTCATCAAACTGGAAATTAATAAATAAAATAAATAAATATTCAAAACAGTATAAAACATCGAGTAGAACAAATAAGGGATATACTTCCAGACAACAAAGAAATAGTAACACAGACAGAGATGGGACCATGGATTTTTCAGATCACGCCTTCTTAAAAACTAAATTTCTATTTTGGGAGGAGGCAAAAGGAGAAAGGCATTGCCAGTTTCAGTCTTATAAATTAGAACAGGAAAATTACACAAAATGAATGCGTGTCCTAAAACACCACAAATCTGAGTGAATAAGTAAGCATAACTTGGAACAGATGAAAACACAATTTGGTCGGGGAACTATAACAGCTAGAAATCCCATACCAATGGAGAAATTGAGAGAAATACAACCAATTAATAATGAAATTAAGAGATGTGTAGCTGACAGAAAATCATTTTGGGAAGGAGTAAAGAAAATCAAGTGAAAAGAAACAGCGAATAAAAACGCAGGAGGACAACAGGAAAACAGAATACTGATGTGTAAATACTCAATGCAGAGTATTTGTCTAATATTCCAAGAGAGTGTAAAGCATTAGCTATACAACTGAGACAACAGGGGCATGAGAGGGCAATATAAGAGATGCTGAACCCAGTAATGGGGGAAATATATGTAAGAATGTCAAATAGCAGAGGCATTGAAAAATTATTACAAGGGATTGTATAAGGCAGAAATCACTACTGGAAATATACAAGAGGAAATAATAAAATATATGAACCACTTAACTATTAAAAGGACAGGAACAGAGGAAGTGGAAAATATGAATCAGGAAATACAAGCTGCAAGAGCTCGGAGTTTAAGAGTGATTTATGCTTGCACTGATTTTTTTGACTTTCTGCATTTTATTCTTTTTAATTTTGCTCAACTGTAAATATTTTTTCTTGAAATATTAAAAGGTGTTGGCTAGGGTCAGTTAAGAAACATTCTTTTGCATTCACTGAATAGGTCATTTATATAACAGCTAATTAGCAGGAAGAGCTGACAAACAGTTTTCTTATTTATTTAAGGTATTTACCTACATTCCTCTTCAGCTCCAAGAGCTCCAAGTTTAAAACTGTTTGACTGCATTGACTGTTGCCCACCCTCATGCATTTAAACTTGGGGGCATTTTAGTTGCCCATCCCTTCTTTAAATTAGAGTTTGCAATCCCCTCCCAGTGCAAATTCTACTGGACTTTGACAGTTCAAACTAAACTAATAAGACAATCCCATTAGACTCTTCAAACTCTAGTTAACCTCTGTTTCATATCATCCTTTCAACAAGTGTACTCTATTGAGGCACACTGACGGCCTCACCAGGCTGACCAAGGAGACAGTCACAGTGAGCTGCCAGATCACAGCTGTACTCAGGGCACAACCACAAGTACCAGTATGACCTTGCCACAGTCTATGTGGGTGCTAATGACCTGAGACATAACTTTTCATGTAGTCTAGGGAGGTACATGACGCACCTTTCAGAGCAAGTGACCCAAGGGGCTATGAGCTTAACATTCAGCAGTAATTGCAATGCATTTCTATCCTCTTCCTAAATGGGCAAAGGAATCCAACATAATGCTGTATTGTCAGAATAAAGTGACTGATCTCCAGTGCTAGGGTTGATTTCCCGCTGACAGAGAAGTTGTTGGGATGAAATCAGCATCTACAAATCAAATATCACAGCTCACTTCAACAAAAGAGATAAATGATCTCTGTAGATGACTTGGAAGCAGATACCACAGCTGGAGGAGTTACAGTATGCTTGGGGTTTTTCACCAGTGATGGGAAAGTGGATCAGCACATTGCCTAGTAGAGCTGTGCAAGTCACAATATTGTTGCAGGTGGTAAAGGCAAGAGCTGAATCACAAGGTCCATGTTTATTATTAGTTTTATGGCACTTTCCTCATCTTTGCCCATAACCTTTCGGCTGTGGCTGAAAGGAAGAGACTGCAGACATAGATGGCATAATAAAGGTTCTTTTGGAAATAGTTGAGCTAACTTTCTGTAATACAGTCAGGAGCTCGGCCATCCAGGAGAGCACTGAATAAAGCTACGGGTCTCCTTCATATTGAAAGGGATCAGATGAGGTGGTCTGCACACCTTGTGAGCATGCTCCATGAGCACTTTACACTTGATGTGTACTAGGCATACCCAGTTGGACTGACCAAGACATCTCATCTTGCTTTTGAATGTTTGGGATCCTGCAAGATGAAATGGAAACAGTTGCAGAGGACAGGGAAATATCTATCCTGCTCAACCTGCTACCACATTGACCTTCACCAGAATAAGTAATTTAGATCCTACTGATCGCCCAGAAATAAGGCTGCAAAAACATTAATCTTACTTCTGCCAGCTACTGTAACTCAGACCACACACATCATTTTAGCAACAATACACATGCTCAATCACAAGTATTATGCCACTGTCTTAATGGTGCTACACTACCTAATAAAACTAGTACCCAACAATGGAAATAAAAATGATCCTCTTCTATCAAATGTAAATGCATTTAACTCAAGGCCTTCATCCACTCACTGTGAATTCCCTCGCTACTGCTCCATGAGAACTTCCAAGACACTGGCAGATGCCTGAACCTCCTTTGCCCAAGAGGTGAAATACAGACAACAATCCTTTTGCTCTCAGCTACAAGCGAAAAAATTTAACTAATGCTTCTCTGTAAACCTGCTATGTGCTTCCTACCTCTAAACACTGGGGTCATCAGTACTCCATTAGCAGGTGGGCAACTCAGGAACAGTATTGGATGGTAATTCAAAAGTGTGCTTACAGGATATAAAAAAGTACAGTTTTGTACCTACCACAAATGTAGATGTTAGAGTGTATACACTGCTGCATTCATTACACTTGACTTATCCTGCCGTCAGGCGGTCCTGCAGTCGGCCCGAGTTCCAAAGTCTTGGTCCGGCGTCGGTTGCTGTCGCTTCTTCCCTGACGTCAGTGCGCCAGGGGTATATAAGATGCAGCAGATGCCATTTTCTTCAGTTTTTCTTGCCCCAGATGTCAGGTGCCCCCAAAAAGGTAGGCAATGTAAATTGCTAATAAAACATACATAAGAAAAGCAAACAAAAACTTTCAGTTACCAGCAAATACTCCCCATAGGTAGCAAAGGGTAGAAGGCTTGGGTAAGTACCAGCAAGTAAGAGGGGAAGGAGGGAGGGTAACCTGGACTGCAGCAGTGTGTATACACTCGAACATCTACATTTATGGTAGGGACAAAACTGTACTATGTTCGTGTTACACTGCTGCAGTCATCACGCTTGGGTAGAATCCCAAAGCTGAGGTAGGGTGGCTGGTTCTACAAGGCATTAGGGGTGCTATAAGGCCCTGCAGGACTGCAGTGGCGAAGCCAGCTCTGGATTTAGAGTATAGAGGCAGATGGTAATGCTTGGTGAAAGTATGTACAGAACTCCAAGTTGCTGCTTCCAAAATGTCCTTGGGTAGGTACTCCTCTGAGGTAGGCAGTTGAAGTGGCTGTTGCCCTGGTGGAATGAGACCTAATGTTGTTAGGTGCAGTTTTCCCATGATGTGTATAGCAGAAACGTATGCAATGCCCTATCCATTTTGAAATGGTCTGCTTTGAAATGGCATTTCCCTGTGTTCCTGCAGCATATGCTGCAAACAATTGCTCAGTTTTCCTGAAAGCTTTCGTTTTGTCCAAGTAGAAGCGTAACTGCCTGTGTATGTCCAAGGAATGCAGTAGTCTCTCCCCTTTATTCTGTGGATTTGGATAAAAAGTTGGCAAGTGAATAGTTTGGTTTAGAGCCACACTTGATACCACCTTTGGCATAAAAGTATGGTTTGTTCTTAAAGACACCCTGTCTTGGTGGAAAATGATGAAAGGTTCCACTGCCATTAGTGCCTGTAATTCTGAAACTCTTCGTGCTGAGGTTATTGCCAGGAGCAGAGCAGTTTTCCAAGAGACATATTTTAAGTCTGCTGAGTTAGCTGGCTCAAAAGGAGGTAAGGTTAATTTTTCCAAGACGAAGTTGAGGTCCCAAGTTGGAGTTGGTGCTCTATGGGGCGGTCTTATGTTTTTAGCCCCTCTGAGATACTGTTTTAGCAGAGGATGAGAAAAAATTGGTGGATCTGTGTTGTGATGGCAGAGGAATGGATCTTAATGGATGAAAAGGAGAGGCCTTTGTCCAGCATCTCAGTCAAGTATTGTAGTATCTGAGGAATATTTGGGACAAAAGGGTCAAGGCTGTGAACCTGGTTCCAGGCACAGAATCTCTTCCATTTATCCATATAGGCTTTCCTGGTGCTTGGCCTTCTGGCCTCCAGAATGACATCCATAACAGCTTTGGAGAGAGGCATTGGCTGCTTGACTAAAGAATCTGCCATGCAGCCAGGTTTAAAGTCTTGAGCTGGCCGTGAAGTATCGGATTGTTTTGCTAAGTCAGACGTTGTGGGATTTGATGCAAAATCTATGGTGGACCTTGTGGTAAAGTTCTTTAAGATTGCCCCAGACTGGCCACGCCAGCAATGGTGCCCAATCAGGATCATTTTTGGCTTTTCTTGTCTGGCTTTTATGAGTACCTTTGAAAGGAGAGGCAGTGGTGGGAAAGCGTATACTTGTAGGCTTTTCCAGCTGAATGAGAGGGCATCCACTTTCAATGCTTGTGGGTGGCAAGACCTTGTGCAGAATTTCTGTAGCTGGCAATTCATTGGGGATGCGAACAGATCTATGTCCGGGCTTCACCATTTTTGTGTTATCATCCTGAACATTTGTGGATGTAATTTCCACTCGTGCGGATCCATGATGTTTCTGCTTAAGTCGTCTGCCAGTGTGTTTTTCTCTCCTGGTAGGAATTGTGCTTGCAGATGAACTTAATAGGTTATAGCTGTGTTCCACAAGGTCATGGCTTGTCTGCAGAGGGGATATGAATGAGTGCCCCCTTGCTTGTTTATGTACCACATAACTGTGGTGTTGTCTGTCTTTAGTAGTAGTCGTCCTGGATGCAGAAGGTCCTTGAAAGCTATAAGGGCATTTTGTACAGCCAGCATCTCTTTTTGATTGATGTGAAGATGCCTTTGTTCTGCGGGCCACTTGCCCTGAATACATTTTCCTGCCATGTGTGCTCCCCAGGCATAATCCGAAGCATCTGTTGTCAGTGTCTGCCTGGTTGTGGGATGAGTGAAAAACTGTCCCTTGTTGAGGTGACAGGCTTGAACCCATCATCGAAACTCCTGTTGAAGGCAAGGAACAAGTGGTATTACGGTTTCCAAACTGTGACAGTGTTGAGACCAGACACTCTTTAGGTACCATTGTAGTTTCCTCATATGCAGTTTGGCATATGGAATTAGTAGTATGCAAGATGCCATGTAACCCAAGGCCTGCAGAATTTTTCTTGCAGGGAGTTGAGTTTTTGTTGCCATCAACTGGAAATATTGAGTCAGTTTTCCTTGCTTGTCTGGCGTGAGATAAGCCATCTGGGGCCGTTGTATTTAAGCTGGCACCCAGGAATATTATCTCTTGTGAGGGCACTAGTTTTGATTTATTTTCGTTTACTGTGTACCCTAAGCAAATTAGCAGTCTTTTTACAAATGCCAGATGCTTTAGAAAAATGTCTGCTCTCTGCTTGAATAAGGCAGTCATCCAAGTATGGGTAAATTTGAATTCCTTTTTGTCTGCAAAATGCAATTACTGGTGCCAGGCATTTTGTAAAGACCCTGGGCGCAGTAGATAAGCCATAGGGCAGTGCAGAGAATTGGTAATGCATTGAACCTGCTAAGAATCTGAGGTATCTTCTGCAATTTTGTCTGATAGGGACATGCAGGTATGCCTCCTTGAGGTCCAAAGTTACGAGCCAAGCTTTCTTGCCCAGCAAGGGAAGAAGCTGCTGTAGTGTCAACATTTTGAATTTTGGAACATCCAGGTAAGTATTTAGAGAAGAAAATCCAGAATGGGCCTCCAGGTTTTGTCCTTTCTGGGAACCAGAAAGTCTCTTTAGTAAAATCCTTGTCCTTGCTCCTGTGTTGGTACCTTTTGAATAGTTCTCATGTCCATGAGTGCTGTAATTTGTCTTTCAGCCTCTGCCCATTGATTTGGTGGCATATTTGGCATTCCTTTTAATCTTGGCAGAGTGTGAAAGTGGAACCTGTAACCTTGAGACACAATATTGAGAACACATTTATCTTTGGTGATCATATGCCAATTGTGACTGAAAAGAGCCAGTTTACCCCCCAAGGGGGCTGCCAAGAGAGATGTTTGGCAGCTGTAGTGGGAAGCCACTGGGGCTGTTTTTTGTAAGGTTGATGCCCGTCTTTCTAGGTTGAAGCACCCCATTGTCGAGGCCTGTAAGTACCTTGTGGTTGACCTCTGCCTCTTGGACGTCTGTATCTGTCCCTTTGAGGTCTGTCTGAAACTAGAAAGGACCAATTCTTTGTTGGCCAATTTCTGCTAAATCGAGGAGGATGAACCTGTAAGAAATCCTTCACCGTTTGCATAGATTTTGCTTTATCCTCCATTTTCTTTGATATCTCTTCTGCCTCAACTCCAAATAAAACATCCTGCTGCAAGGGTGCATCCAATAATTTTGCTTTAACATGATCTGGTAAAGTTTGCTCTTTTAACCAAGCATGTCTTCTAATGACAGACCCTGTAACTGCTGCTCTACAGGAGGCCTCTAATGAACCAAAACCACATTGCAACATATGTTTTCCCACTTGTTCAGCTGCATGCAATAAATCCTGCATTTCCTTATAATTAGGAAGATCTGAATTTGGAAGCATTTTTTGTTTCAACTGAGACATCAAATATTGCTGATATTTAAGCATGTGAAACTGGCAATTTAAGGCCCTCATTGCTAAAGTTGCAGATGTATATAACTTTCTTCCCCCATCTGTCTAATGCTCTGGAATCTGTCAGAGGGAACTGGATTTTTTGCTGTAGAGGCCTTTACTCCTTTGGGACCCTGGGAAATAGTTTCAGGGTCAGCAACAGGGCTTTTATAAAGGAATATGAGAGAGTCAGGGACTCTGTAGTATCTGTCTGGCTTAACTGGAGCAGGAGGTAAAGAATCAGGATTTAAACTAGATTCAGAATACACATCATCCACAATATCTAACACTGGCAGAATAGCAAGGGGTCTGTGTTGAGGCAATAAAAGTAAATCTCAGAGCCTTTTCTTGGATTCTGAATAATCCTGGCCCTCCCAATGGAAATGCTCCTGCACGGTATGTAAGGTTTCCCCAAAGGAGTAGTCCTCTGGTGGAGAGGCTGAAGGAATTGATTCCTCAGCATCAGAGTCCTCATAAGGGGGTAAAGAGTATCCTTGGTCTGAGGATGAATCTGAGGAGATCAACACCTGGTCGGATGATTCATAGTCTACATCCTGTCTAAGCCTTTTATCAGGAGGAGGGTGGGACCCCCTGATCAGAGTAATTAAGTCTTCGGCCATTTTGAGCATCTGTTTCTTAGGCATGGAGGCCTGTCTTGGTGAATGCTGAAGTTGTTTTAGATTTAGCAGAAGATGGAATGGTTAACTGAATAGGCCTGAAAACACCCTCTGAAGCTGCGGGTTGTTCAGCTACTCCGGAGCCCTCTGAAGGGTTAGTCTCGGTAGGCTGTAAGTCTGGTGTATCCAAAGGCCAGGCCATCTCCATGTGGGTGTCAGAGGCGGCCTGTGGTTCCAAAGAAGCGGTAGTCAGGGGCTGTGAAGGTGCCTCGCTGAAAACCGGTGAACCGGCGACTGGCCTAGAAGAGGCTTAGTCAATTTTGGGCCTTGGATGCCTGTCCTTGTCTTTGCGTTTTTTGTGTAACCCGGTCATCTGTTGTTCCGACGGCATGGTGTAATTGAATTTTCTGCCAAAATAATGTTGGGCAAAATCAAACCGACGTTTAATAGTGCGCTTGTTAAACCTAGCACAAAACCGACAACCTGTGACATCGTGGTCTGGGCCTAGGCATGGGATACAATAGGAATGGAAATCCTTATGAGGTATTTGCTTCCCACAAGAAATACAATTATTAACTTTTACTGACATCGGTCTGTGGCAAGAAAAAGTTTCCCCAACGGGGTACTTAGCTTTGTAGAATACTTCGGTTCTGTATTCGGAATGAAAATGTCAGGAGTCGGCCGACTGGCACTTGCGAACTGCTTTTGCTTCAGGCACTGCGCGGCAAGGAAGACTGGAGAAAATGGCGTCGGCTGCATCTTATATACCCCTGGTGCACTGACATCAGGGAAGAAGCGACAGCAACAGACGCCGGACCAAGACTTTGGAACTCGGGCCGACTGCGGGTCCGCCTGACGGCAGGATAACCCAAGTGTAATGACTGCAGCAGTGTAACACGATGAACATCTATCCTTTATGTTCTTTTAACGTGGTCATAAAAAAACAGCCCATACATCTGCAACTCCCTTAACAACACTCCTCCTTACAAACCCACTAAACTTGTATGCTTGCGGGTGTGTGCATATAAAACAGAGAAACCCACAAACCATTACCCATATGTACCAGCTACAGATGAAGCTGCAGCCCAGGGATGCTCAAGAGCTAAGTGAGGTTAATTAAGCACCTAGACTACATTTCTACATACTTTGCAAATTCAATGTACTGTTAAATGCATGTTTCAATAAAAGGCACTAACAACATTTTTTTTTAGCTGTTGGCCTCAGGCTTTCAACATACAACCTATAAGGCATCATCTCAGAGAGTTAATGGCTGCCAATGTGCAACTATTTCATGAAATATGATTTTGTTTACCCATCTATAAAAATCATTCATTTAGGTCACCATAACGGCAGTTCTTTATCTCATGAGAGAGGGAGACTTAAGATCACTGCACTGAAAATCTAATCAATCACGAATGTCACTATTCTGATGGAGTACATTCAATCTGCTACCTATGGTACCCCATCTTATGAAACCATATGTTACTGACATTGCATAATTCTGTACATGATAATGTTGCATGAAGACAGCAAAACCACCCAAGCATGGAAGTACATGGTATGTCTGACCCCTAATAGTGTGACACAAAGTGCAAGACCCGAGTTTGCACATGTTGAAATTCTGAAAAACAGAAACTGCCGGTATAAAAAACACAAATTTTGAGACTTGTTACACTATTACATTATTTTTGCAGAGAGAAGGCCTCATCATCTTGGCAACCAATGTGGGTGGAAGCATCCCCAATACCTGTGCTAGTTTTTATAAATATATATATATATATATATATATATATATATATACACACACACACACACACACATATATATATATATATATATATATATATATACATATATACACACACACAAAACAGTCTGCGTTCAAAAGTGGGTGAATTAACATGCTGGTAGAGCTTGGCAATACATAAATTCACTTTTTCACAGCACAAAATCCATGTGCCATGACTTAAATCGTTTTGTGCAAATCCGAATTCCCTTCATCTTGCTAACTGTGGCTTTTTAAGACCTGTGGTTATCAAGCAGAAAAAAAATAGAACTATCACACGTAACAGCAGCAGTAGCATTTACAAGGAATTTTGTGTGTGTGTAAGATATCACACATTCTAAAAATAGGAAGACTGTCTGCAGTTAGTCTTTAGTACAGGAGAATGGATGTGCTTCTTGTAAAGGTTTGCTCTGCATGTGTCTGACAGCAATTAAATGAAATACATTACAGCAGGTATTATTTATGTATTCATTTGATCACAGTCTGACACCTGAGCTGTACTTTGGCAACAGTGAATAAATTACGTGTGTGTGTGTGTGTGTGTATATATATATATATATATATATATATATATATATATATATATATATATACACACACACACAGACACTTGCAGACTAGCAACAGAAATTACTGGGGCCATTATTTATGTTTTTACTCATTTCATCACCATCAGATATCTGATGCATACACAGTCAATAAAGTGGCTGTAATTATTGCGCACACTGTGTGTGCTGAAACATCCTGTATTTGTGTTTGTGCTACCATATCTACCTGTTTATGTTTCTATATATGTACGGGTGTGTGTTTCTATATATGTATGGGTGTGTACACGCCTGTGTAATTATTAAATACTTACATAACTTGTTTTTTGGATATAAAATACTTCAAGTGACAAGCATGCATCCTACTCAAACTCTGAAACTTTATAAGGAGGAAGCGGAACAGTCTTGCATCAAAATTTAAAAAAAAAATACACGAATAATAAACTAAATACAATACAACATAATAAACAGATAATTTTTTTAACCTCAATAATGCCTCCAGTTTGGAAGCTACAAAAAATAATAGACATTTCATGGGTCGGGAGACACGACCCGACAAATGTTCACCCAACTGTGCATTATTTCTTGCTTACCAGCCCTAAAACAAATGAGGTGTTGCAAGTTAAAATGATTTTTCATTCAGTCTGGAAAGTTGTTTTAAGAACAAGTTCTAATATTTTACTTATTTCTCTCGGGAGAAGGCTATAAAAAAGAAAACATTTAAAATATGGGACATGTAAATATATAAAAAAAACAAATATAGGAGTATATATTTGTCGAGTGGCATTCAAAAGACATGTGAAGAATGGGCGTGCCTTCGCTGAAGGTTGGGCGTCGAGCTGGCACCTCGGCACCCGTAAAATATCTACTGCCAATCATTAGCGGACCGGAGTTCCACCGTGGTGACCCCTAACTGGGAAAGGCCGAAAGAAGAACATACTTGAGCTTAAAAATACAGCCACATAATTTTGTTGATTCTAATTATTATCCTGCAGAAATTTCTACAACTTCACCTCTGACTGAACATAAAAACAATACTACATTACAACACGCAGCACAGTGACTTCTGCATCAAGAAAAGCTTTTAATATTTGTCAATAACTCAAACTGTTTTCCTGTTTTTGCCCCTACAATGGTATAACACAGACTGTCGTATATCTTTTTTATATAGCTTTGCAAAATCCTAACAGACTCATATTTATGCATCTGTAGTATTACTACCATGAACTATTGTAATGAAGGATACCTGGACACCAAACTAAGTGAAATAAGTAACCTTGCTCTGTTCATGCTTATATTCTCTAAAAACAAACAAAACAGAAACAAACATCACCCTAGAAAGGAACAAGCAGTTAATGGGAGAAATGTGTCATATCCACTGCCTTGCTTTGTTTTAAAGCCTATTTAAGCTGTTTTTACAATGTTTCAAAGGGAAATCAGCCACTACATTTGGATGGAGGCAAATTTCCCAACTATACATAGTAAAATTTGGACAAATAGCATTTTTGAGAAATTCAATTTGCTTTATGCGGGAGAATTAAAACCCACAAACACTGCCATGCAGAGGGAGTCAAGTCCTCTCACAAAACTCTGGTATCAGTGCATCTCAGGGTTAGGAGTAAAACTCCCTAGAGTCTGCATACTCAAGCCAAATTTGATCAATTTGTCATCCAACCTAATGAATTTAGTTCAACAGTATTTAGCCAAATAACCAGCTCTCATTATGTTTTAGTACTGATACAACATAGTCTGTGCATTTTGCTTTTAGTTAAAAATGGACCCCAACAACTTCCAAGGTCAGTAGCAGCTTTAAATGATCACCAGCCGAAGTTCAAAACACTGCAGAGTCAAAACTTGTTTAAATCTTAGACTACTTTTTGATGCTTTACCATCTAGACTATTAGGCCCATCTTTAATTCTGCTGACCCCATTGTTTCTCCCTCTAGCCTAACTTTAGTTCCTCCCGATATCAGAACAGGAGAGTGGTCACTGACTTCCAGGGGTAATAATCTTTGATAACCATCTCCTAATAGGCGACAATCGCAGTGGCATTTTTCAGTTTGTGCCTATTCCCACCATCTAGTTCTTTGGTAGGTGATATGCATCACTTGCTACAATCCAATCACGTGTCAGTGCGCTAAAACAATGCCATGCCTTACGAGACTGCTGCACAATGCTGCCCTGCAGCCCTGAATGTCAGGATTGCTATTCCTGGCATATAGGTTTTATGGCACACAGCAACGGTCATCTCACTCCACAAAGGGGGAGCCAACATGGATCCCAGGAACTACCACCCCATTAGCCTGACGAGCCTGCTCTGCAAGGCTATGGAAAGTATCATCATGGAACCTATAAACAATGACACTGGTAATCTCCAAACTCTGGACCCCACCCAGTTTGGGTTTGTAAAAGGCAGATCATGTGTCCTAAACCTGATAGACTTCTTTGAAGTGGTCACCAAAGCCGTAGATGAGGGTAAGGTGGTTCACACAGCCTATCTTGATCTCACCAAGGCTGTCAACACCATCCCCCACTCTGGAATTACAGACAAACTCACTAAACTAGGTATAAATCCCTGTGTCACAAGATGGGCTGCCAACTGGCTCAATGACAGAACCCACACTGTGAAAGTAGCAGACCCCAAATCCGACTTCAGACCAGTGACAACTGGAATACGACAGGGTTCAGTCCTGAGTCTTCTCCTGTTCGGTATCTACTTCTCTGAAGTACAGGCTAACACAGAAGGTCTTTGGCTAATGAAGTTTGCAGATGACTGCAAATTAGGAGCCATAAACAAAACTCCTAACAATGTAGACATCCTACAAAAGGACTTCACTGAGACAGATGCCTGGTGTCAAAGCCATGGCCTCAAGCTCAATCACCTTTTGGTAAAAACTCTGTACCCATGAATTACCAACATAGGCGGTAGTCTGCTTAAAGTGTGATAAGAGACCTTGGGACACAGGGACAGTAGTCTCTCCTTTGATAATCACATCGCCACAGTAGTCAGGAAATCCTTCTACCGTGGCACACCTCATCACAAAAGGTTTCTCATCCAGGAAAAAAAAACAAGGTCATTATTCCTCTCTACTAGTCACTCATTAGACCCATTAGAGTACAGCGCCCCTTTTGGTATGTACCTCACAAGAAATCTACAACATCTGGAAAGGCTGCAGAAATACCTCACAAAGAGGATTACTGGCCTCAAACAGATGCCCTACGCAGACAGTCTCAAAAATCTCCAGCTTTACTCCGTCGCATATCGCCTACTCTGAGGCGATCTCTGCCTAACATACAAAGCTATGTCAAACCCAGAGCTGCTGGACATGCTCCACTTAAAGAAATCCCAGTCCCTCCGAGCTACAAACTCTAGGGACCTAAACCTTGTCACCACAATAAACAGAACATGCTGGAGGGATAGATGCCTATCCCAGAGACTTTCCATACTCTGGAACAAACTACCTATCCATGTCAAATAAAGCTCATTAGCACTCTTCAAGAAAAATCTTTATGATTAGATGGGAGATAGGAAATTCATCCCGGGGATCACTTCTGTGGCTCTGCTCGACAGGGGCACATAATTTTCTTGGGTGGTGAAAGCCAGGGTACCTTTTTGGCTAGGCTTATATAGGCCCTAGGGCCAGTAGCTTAGTACCTACCTATGAACCTACAAAGAAAGAGAATTAGCACTCCTGCTGTTGCACAGGCCAGACTCAAGTGTAGCAGCAAAGTTTAATTCCACAGCTCAAACAGCATTGTAGTAAAAGTCAATGAATAAAATACATCCAAAAACTTCAAGTAGAACCACAGTCAAGCACATTCGTTATCAAGACTTCATCAGAACTGTGTGTTCTCAATAATGCATCCTTATATAAAAACACTCCCCCTATTAACCCCTTCCAATTCGTTATTAAAATGGTACTACAACATTTGTATCACCACTAAAAGATGAACAATTAACTTAAAAAATGAACAAATAAAATGTGGTTGTATGCCACAGTTGCCCCAGGTATTAATGATAATTTTCTATCAAACCTGAATTAAAACTCAGGGCAACTAGGCTGTAATATCAGTCTGTTCTAAAAGTGTTCCTTCTTGTTCTACATTAATTAGTTTTGGCACGAAGTGCTTTATGCCTGATCTATTTGTCTATTTTTGCCATCCGTTTTCCAGGAGGAGCTCGAATCAGTGCCTTTTCCATGTGGTCAGCAAGTTAATGCGGCTGACTAACATCTTGCACTTACTTTTAACTTTAATAAGGTTTCGGAACTGCAGGAAGCGGTCTAGAAACTACAGCAACCAGCAGCACAAGATTTGGAGGCAGGTGGTGGACGTCAACGAAGGGAGATGGGCGAGACGTCATCCCTTAATGCCAATAACGGGAACAGGGGAATTTTTATGCAGGGTTCTACTGTTGCAGGCGAAGCTAGCATATTGGGTCAGTTATGAGATTCGTAGGGTCCCGGACAGCTTGGTGATCGTTTAAAGCACTGGTTACAGAACAATTTTGGCTTATTTAAAGTGTTTCCTGGAAATAATGGTGACAATATTGATAACAGATTGGTGGAACTGGAGCAGAGACTTGTAAAAGTATGCAGTCTACAATGCAACAACGCTTACTTAGCTGAATGTGTTGCTAAACGTCATGTACCTAAAGGGTTGAGAGTGTTTAAATTTCCCAATGGATTAAGAAGTGGAGAGAGTGAATGTGAAGAACTTTTAGAAATGTTTGATCGCCATGGTATCGGACTGATTGAATTTATTATTAAAGCTGATAAGAAAATCAATGAATTACTGGTTGAAATTGATAATGTAATTTTAAATGATGTGAATTTTAATGTGTTTTCTGCTAAATATAACAACGTGTTTGATAAAGTAGATCAAGAATTGATGGGTAATACTGAAAGAAAGAAAAGGAAGTTGCTTAGGGACGAATATGAATATTCCAACAAGATGGCATACCCCCTACCTAAGGTTTACACTGAAGTGGGGAATAATAATGTAAATAGCCAAAGAATAGAAAATTCTAACACAAGACAGGTTCCTACCCAAAGGGAAACAGCAAAGAATAACGCATACAAACAAGAATACCCCCCCCCCCCATTAAGTACAGTTTTGTACCTAACATAAATGTAGATGTTAGAGTGTCTTCACTGCTGCAGTCATTACACTTGGGTTATCCTGCTGTCAGGCGGGCCCGCAGTCAGCCTGAGTTCCAAAGTCTTGGTCCGGCGTCGGTTGCTGTCACCTCTTCCCTGACGTCAGTGCACCAGGGGTATACAAGAAGCAGCTGACACCATTTTCTACAGTTTTTCTTGCCCCAGATGTCAGGTGCCCCCAAAAATGGTAGGCAATACATATTGCTAATAAAACATACAAAAAAGGTAAAAATAAAACCTTCAGTAACCAGCAAATACACCACAGAGGTAGTATAGGTTAGTCCCAGATAATAAAGAGGGGCTGGAGGGTGGGTAACCTGGACTGCAGCAGTGAAGACACTCGAACATCTACATTTACGGTAGGTACAAAACTGTACTATGTTCATAGTGTTTCACTGCTGCAGTCATTACACTTGGGTAGAATCCCAAAGCTGAGTTTGGGTGGCTGGCTCTATAGAGGATTTGGTGTGGCTATGAGGCCCTGCAGCACTGCAGTGGCAAAGCCAGCTCTGGATCTAGAATAAAGAGGCAAATGTTAATGCTTGGTAAAGGTGTGCACTGAACTCCAAGTTGCAGCTTCCAAGATATCTTTGGTAGGTACTCCTCTAAGGTAGGCAGTAGAAATGGCAGTTGCCCTAGTGGAATGTGGTCTAATATTACTAGGTACAGGCTTCCCATGCTGTGTGTAGCAGAACTGGATACAGTGCCCTATCCACTTTGAAATGGTCTGCTTTGAAATAGCCTTTCCCTGTGATCCTGCAGCATATGATACAAACAATTATTCAGATTTTCTGAAAGCTTTTGTTTTGTCCAAGTAGAAGCGCAATTGCCTGTGTATGTCCAAGGAATGTAGAAGTCTCTCCCCTTTATTCTGGGGATTTGGATAAAATGTTGGCAAGTGAATAGTTTGGTTAAGAGCCACACTGGATACCACCTTAGGCATAAAGGTAGGGTTTGTTCTTAAAGAAACCCTGTCTTGGTGGAAAATGATAAAAGGCTACACTGTCATTAGTGCCTGCAGTTCTGAGACTCTTCATGCTGAGGTTATTGCCAGAAGCAGAGCAGTTTTCCATGATATAAATTTTAACTCTGCTAAATTGGCTGGTTCAAAAGGAGGCAAAGTGAGCTTTTCCAAAACGAAACTGAGATCCCAAGTTGGTGTTGGTGCTCTCCGGGGCAGTCTTATGTTTTTAACCCCTCTGAGGTACTGCTTTAGCAATGGGTGAGAGAAAATAGGAGGATCTGTGTTGTAATGAGCCGAGATGGCAGAAGCGTGAATCTTAATGGATGAAAAGGATAGTCCTTTTTCCAGCATCTCAGTCAAGTATTGTAGTATCTGAGGAATGTTGCGGACCAGAGGATCAAGGTTTTGAGCCTGGTTCCAGGCACATAATCTCTTCCACTTTTCTGAATAAGATTTCCTGGTGCTAGGCCTCATGGCCTCCAAAATGACATCCATAACAGCTTTAGAGAGAGAAGTTGTCTGTTTGGCTAATGAATCTGCCATGCAGCCAGGTTTAAGGTTTTGAGCTAACTGTGCAGTATCGGATTGTTTTGCTGAGTCAGAAGGTGTAGAATTTGAGGCAAAATCCAAGGTGGGCCTTGAGTTAAGTTCTTTAAGATTGGGTACCAATGCTGGCGTGGCCAGTCTGGAGCAATCAGAATCATCTGTGGTTTCTCTTGTCTGGCTTTTAGGAGTACCTTTGTAAGGAGAGGCAGAGGTGGGAAGACAAACATTTAGGCTTTTCCAGCTGAACAAAAGAGCATCCAATTTCCATGCTTGTGTGTGATAAGTCCTTGTGCAGAATTTTTGTAGTTGGTAATTCAGTGGTGAGGCAAAAAGATCTATATCCGGGCACCCCAATTTTTGCATTATCATGCTGAAGACTTGTGGATTTAATTTCCACTCGTGAGGATCCATGATGTTTCTGCTTAAGTCGTCTGCCAGAGTGTTTTTCTTTCCTGGCAGGAATTGTGCTTGCAGATGAACTTGGTAGGTTAGAGCTGTGTTCCACAAGGTCATGGCTTGTCTGCATAGGGGATAAGAATGAGTGTCCCCTTGTTTGTTTATGTACCACATTACAGTGGTGTTGTCTATCTTTAATAGTAATTTTCCTGCATGTAGAAGATCCTTGAAAGCTGTAAGGGCATTTTGTACAGCCAGCATTTCTTTTTGATTGATGTGAAGATGCATTTGGTCTGTGGTCCATTTGCCCTGAATACATTTTCCTGCCATGTGTGCTCCCTAGGCATAATCCGAGGCGTCTGTTGTTAAAGTTTGCCTGGCTGTGGGAAGAGTGAAAGGCTGATCCTTGTTGAGGTGACATGCCTGTGCCCACCATCGAAACTCCTGTTGTAGGCATGGAATTAGTGGTATTACTGTCTCCAAGCTGTGAGAATATCGAGACCAAACACTTTTTAGGTACCATTGTAATTTCCTCATATGCAGTCTTGCATACGGAATTAGTAGTATGCAGGATGCCATGAATCCCAAGGCCTGCAGAATTTTTCTTGCAGGGAGTTGGGACTTTGTTGCCATCAATTGAAAATACTGAATCAGTTGTCCTTGTTTGTCTGGCGTGAGATGAGCCATCTGGGCCGTTGTACTTAAGCTGGCACCCAGGAATATTATCTCTTGTGAGGGCACTAATTTTGATTTCTTTTCATTTACAGTGTACCCTAGGCAACTTAATCTTTTTACGTACGCCAGATGCTATAGTAGAATGTCCTTGCTCTCTGCTTGAATCAGGCAGTCGTCCAGATATGGATATACTTGAATTCCTTTTTGTCTGCAAAATGCAATTACTGGTGCCAGGCACTTGGTAAAGACCCTGGGCACAGCAGATAAGCCAAAGGGCAGTGCAGATAATTGGTAGTGCATTGAACCAACTATGAATCTGAGGTATCTTCTGCAATTTTGTCTGATAGGGACATGCAGGTATGCCTCTTTGAGGTCCAAAGTAACGAGCCAAGCTTTCTTGCTCAACATGGGAAGGAGCTGTCGTAGTGTCAGCATTTTGAATTTCGGAACATCCAGGTAAGTATTTAGAGTGGAAAGGTCCAGAATGGGTCTCCAGGCTTTGTCCTTTCTGGGTACCAGGAAGAGTCTTGAGTAAAATCCTTGTCCTTTTTCCTACTGTGGTACTTTTTGAATAGCTCTCATGTCCATGAGAGCTGTAATTTGTTTTTATGCCTCTGCCCATTGATTTTGTGGCAGGTCTGCATTCCTTTTAGCCTTGGAAAAATGTGAAAGTGGAACCTGTAATCTTGAGACACAATATTCAGCACCCATTTGTCTTGGGTGATTGCTTGCAAGTTTTAAGAAAAAAGTGCTGTTTCCCCCCTAAGGGAGCTGCCAATAGTGAAGAATTTGGCATTGGAAGGGGGAAGTCATTGGGACTGTTTCCTGTAAGGTTGTGACTTGTCCTCACCTTCTTTTGGGTTTGTAGCACCCCACTGTCGTGGTCTGTAAGTGCCTTGTGGCTGAGATCTGCCTGTTTGGCCTCTGTATCAACCTCTTTGTGTGCCTGTATGACACTGGAAAGGACCAATTCTTGTAGGCCAGTTTCTGCTAAATCGCGGTGGCTGTACCTGTAAGAAATCCTTCACTGTTTGCATAGATTTTGCCTTATCCTCCATATTCTTTAATACCGCTTCTGCCTTAATACCAAATAAATTATCTTGTTGCAAAGGAGCATCCAATAATTTTGCCTTAACATGATCTGATAAACTTTGTTCTTTTAACCAAGCATGCCTTCGAATCACATATCCTGTAACTGCTGCTCTGCAAGAAGCTTTTAATGAATCAAAACCACATTGCAAAGTATGCTTTCCCACTTGTTCAGCTGCATGCAATAAATCCTGCATTTCCTTATAATCAGGTTGTTCTGCATTTGCACTCATTTTCTGTTTTAATTGAGACAGTAAGTATTGTTGATATTTAAGCATGTGAAACTGGCAATTTAGAGCCCTCATTGCTAAAGTTGCAGAGGTGTAAACTTTCTTTCCCCATCTGTCTAATGCTCTAGAGTCCCTATCAGAGGGAACTGGATTCTTAGTAGTGGAAGATTTAACCCCTTTGGGACCCTGGGAAATAGTTTCTGGGTCAGCAACAGGGCTTTTATAAAGAAATTTGTGAGTGCCAGGGACTCTGTAGTACCTGTCTGGCTTGACTAGGAGCTGGGGGTAAAGAATCAGGATTTAAACTAGATTCAGAGAACACATCATCCACAATGTCCAACACTGGCGGAATAGCAAGGGGCCTGTGCTGAGGCAGTAAAAGAAAGTCTCTGAGCCTTTTCTTGGATTCTGAGTAATCCTGGCCCTCCCAATGGAAATGCTCCCTCATGGTATGTAAAGTTTCCCCAAAACAGTAATCCTCAGCATCAGAATCCTCATGGGGGGTAAAGAATATCCCTGGTCTCAAGAATCATCATAATATAGTGAAACCTGGTCAGAGGAATCATAGTCTGTATACTGCCTAGGCTTTTTATCAGGAGGGGGATGGGAACCCCTGATCAGAGTTATCAAGTCTTCGGCCATCTGGAGCATCTGTTTTTTAGGCATGAAGGCCTGTCAAGGTGAATGCTGTACTTGCTTCTTTCTTTAATGTAGGCTTAGTCTTGGCTGTAGTTGCAATGGTAAGTTGAGTAGGCCTGAAAACACCCTCAGAAGCCGATGCCTGCTCAGCGGCTCCGGACCCATCTGAAGGGTTAATCTCTGTTGGCCCAACACCTTGAGTATCCAGAGGCCTAGGCACCTCCACGTGGGAGTCGGTCACGGCCTGTGGCTCTGAGGTAGCGGGTGTTAGGGGCTGCGAAAGCGCATCACTGAAAACCGGCAAACTGGCAACTGGCCTAGAAGAGGCTTCGTCATCAGTTTTGGGCCTCGGATGCCTTTCCTTATCTTTGCGTTTTTTGTGCATTCCGGTCGTCGGTTGTTCCGACGGCATTGTATAATTAAACCTTTGGCCAAAGTAATGGTGAGCAAAATCAAACAATCGTTTTATAGTGCGTTTGTTAAATCTAGCACAAAACCGACAACTAGTGACGTCGTGATCTGGGCCTAAGCATGGAATACAGTAAGAATGAAAATCCTTATGAGGTATTTGCTTCCCACAAGAAATACAATTATTAACTTTTACTGACATCGGTCTGAGGCAAGAAAAAGTTTCCTCAATGGGGTACTTCGCTTTATTGAAGATTTTGGTTCTGAAATCGAATTTGAAATCTCAGGAGTCGGCCGACTGGCACTTGCGAACTGCTTTTGCTTCGGGCACCGCGCGGCAAGAAAGACTGAATAAAATGGAGTCGGCTGCTTCTTGTATACCCCTGACGCACTGATGTCAGGGAAGAGGCGACAGCAACCGACGCCGGACCAAGACTTTGGAACTCAGGCAGACTGCAGGCCCGCCTGACGGCAGGATAACCCAAGTGTAATGACTGCAGCAGTGAAACACGAACATGGTCAGAGAGACTGCAGAATAAAAACTATAGGAATAACAGTAATGTTTTTTAGGACCACCGGGAGGGGGCAGGGGAAAGTTCAGTTGTGTACACATCATAAATGTAGATGTTCATGTGTATTCACTGTTGCAGTCCTCACATATGGGTTATCCGGCTCCCAGTAATCCTCAGTCGGCCCGAATATCAGAGTCCTTGGCATATGATGTCGGCTGCCGCCGGTTGTAAAAGTGATGTCAGTACGTCAGGTATAAGGGGAGGCAGCTGACGCCATTCCCTCAGTTTTTCTTGCCTTAACTGTCAGGAGCTCCTAAAACAAGGTTAACCCAGAAATGGTAGCACCCTGGGCATGTCATACAAAGAATAAACATCAATAGTCTGTGCCTTAGGAAAAAAGAGGGAATGGAGGGTTGAAAACCAGGACTGCAACAGTGAATACACTCGAACATCTACATTTATGGCAAGTGTACACAACTGTACTATGTTCTTCATGTTTCACTGCTGCAATCCTCACATATGGGTTGATTCCCAAAGCCCAATAAGAAGACAAAGGGGGGAGGAAGGATCACAGATTAAGGGTTGGTAAGGAGGTCCTGCAAAACTGCAGAGGCAAAACCAGCCCTGTTTTTAGAAAACAAAGGCAGATTGTAATGCTTTGTGAAAGTATGGAAAGAAGACCAAGTAGCTGCTTCTAGAATGTCCTTAGTAGGCACACCTCTCAGAAAAGCTGCAGAGGAAGAGGCTGCTCTAGTAGAATGGGTCCTAATTCCCCGAGGGGGAACCTTCCCATGCTACAGGTAACAAAAAGTGAATACAATGAGCAATCCATTTGGATATGGTTTGTTTTGAAATAGCTTTACCCTTAGCTCCAGGAGCAAAACTAACCAATAACTGTTCAGATTTTCGAAAGGATTTAGTCCCAAGTAAAATCTCAGCTGTCTATACACATCAAGAGAGTGCAGAAACCATTCCCCCTTATTTTGGGGATTGTTGAAAAATGTAGGCAGGTGAATAGACTGGTTAAGGGTTAAACTGGAAACCACCTTAGGCATAAAGGAGGGACTGGTTCTCAGAGAACCTCGATCCGAGTGAAAAATAATGAAAGGTTCTACTGCCATTAAGGCTTGCAGCTCAGATACCCTTCTAGGTGAAGTACTTGCTAAAAGGAAAGCAGTCTTCCAGGATAGAAACTTCAAATCTGCAGAGGCAGCTGGTTCAAAGGGAGGCAGAGTAAATTTTTCCAGGGCAAAATGACTCCAAGCAGGAGTAGGAGCTCTTCTGGGAGGTCGGAGATTACTAGCTCCCCTCAGGAACTTTCAAGGGGTGACAAAAAATGAGTTGCTCAAAAGAATGAGCCAAAATTGCTAAAGTGTGAATTTTGATTGAAGAAAAGGAAAGTCCACCATTAAGTAATCCTGCTAGGTAGTCAAGAATGAGCGAAACAGAAGGACGAGAAGAGTCTTCTCCTTTAGCTAGCATCTAAGAGCAAAATCTCTTCTATTTATCTGCATGGATTGTCTTGTGCCAGGCCTCCTGGCCTCGAAGAACTTCAACCACCTGTTGGGAAAGATTTAAAGTATTAGCCAGGCAGTTAAATGCAGGATGAAGGACCCCGAACCCACAGATCTGGTACCAGCGGAAGATGCCAAGACTGAGCCTAGGAAAGGCTGCGAAGGAGGGGATAACCAATGCTGCCTGGGCCAATCTGGAGCTATCAGAATAGCCTTGGTTTTTTTCATCCCTTATCTTTAGCAGTACTCTGGGAAGAAGAGGCAGAGGAGGGAATGCATAAACTGAGAGATGTGTCCATGGAAAGGACAACGGGTCCACCCTCCAAGCTTTGTTGTCAAACTCCCTGGTGCAAAAGGTTGGAAGAACATGATTGGTGAGAGGAGAAAAGATCCACTTGTGTGGTGCCCAAAAGATGAGTGATGCGATGGAAAATGTTCGTGCTCAGTTGCCACTCGTGAGGATCCAGAACATGTCTGCTCAAATGATCCGCCAAGGAGTTCAGCCTCCCTGGAAGATACTGGGCTATTAGATGTAGGCCCAAGGATGCTGCTATGGACCATAGTCTCATGCTGTGTCTGCACAAGGGATAATAGTGTGTCCCCCCCCCTTGCTTGTCGATGTACCACATGACTGTGATATTGTCTGTCCTGATAAGCAGTGTCCCAGGATAGAGAAGGTCCTTGAAAGCCAGCAAGGCCTGCTGCACTGTCATCAATTCTTTTAAGTTTATGTGCAGATAAATCTGCTGGGCGCTCCAAGTCCCCTGTATGCCTCTGCCCTCCAGATGAGCCCCCACGCAACATCTGAGGTGTCTGTGGTGAGAGTCTGGCTGGCAGGCAGTGGGCGGAAAGGTAGACCACCTTGTTCTGAGAACAGGCTGTCGCCCACCAGAGGAGCTACATTTGTAGACAGGGAATAAGGGGAAGAATCAAGTCTAAGTCCTATGTGTGTTGACACCAAAGATTGAGGTACCATTGAAGTTTTCTCATATGCAGCCTTGCAGATGGGATCATCAAAATACATGAAGCCATGAACCCCAGTGCTTGCAGGAATTGCCTTGCAGAGAGCTGGGTCAAGCTTGCCAAGTTCATGAAGTAAGCCGAAAGATCTTCTTGCTTCTGTTGAGGGAGGAATACCATCTGGGTGGCTGTATTCAGACTCGCTCCCAGGAAAACAATCTCCCTTGAAGGAACCAACTTCGACTTCTTTTCGTGGAGTGTGTAACCCAAAGAGGCGAGAATGTTCTTCACGAAATTCAAATCCTTTTCTAGTTGTTCTGGGGAGTTTCCTTGAATGAGACAGTCGTCCAGGTAAGAATAAATTTGAATGTTTCTCTGCCTGCACACAGCAATGGCTGGAGCCAGGCACTTCGTAAAAACTCTGGGAGCAGTAGATAAGCCAAAGGGTAATACAGAGAATTGAAAGTGTTGCTCTCCAGCCCTGAAGTGAAGGAAAGTACAGTTGTGTACCTACCATAAATGTAGATGTTAGAGTGTACTCACTGTTGCAGTCATTACTCTTGGATTATCCTGCTGGCAGGCTACCCGCAGTCGGCCTGAATTCCAAAGTCTTGGTCCGGCGTTGGTTGCTGTCGCCTCTTCCCTGATGTCAGTGTGCCAGGGGTATAAAAGATGCAGCAGACATCATTTTCTTCAGTTTTTCTTGCCCCAGATGTCAGGTGCCCCCAAAAGGGCAGGCTAAATAAATTATGCCAATAAACATGCATGCACTAAAGTAAACATTTCCTTCATCTACAAGCAAATACACCACATAGGTTGTATAGAATAGAGAAGTACAGATAAGACCCTGCAAAAGAAAGGGGGATGGTGGGAGGGTAACCTGGACTGCAACTGTGAATACACTCGAACATCTACATTTATGGTAGGTACACAACTGTACTATGTTCGTGTTTCACTGTTTCAGTCATTACTCTTGGGTTGAATCCCAAAGCTGAGGATGGGTGGCTGGGCTAAATAGGATTAGGAGAGGCTAAGAGGCCCTGCATAACTGCAGTGGCAAAGCCTGCTCTGGATATAGAATAGAGAGGTGAGTGGTAGTGCTTTGTAAAAGTGTGCACTGAACTCCAAGTTTCAGCCTCTAAGATGTCTTTGGTTGGTACTCCCCCGAGGAAGGCTGCTGAAGTGGCTGCTGCTCTGGTTGAATGTGGCCTAATGCCCTTAGGCACTGATTTGCCATGCTGTGAGTAGCAGAAACGAATGCAATGGCCTATCCATTTTGAAATAGTCTGTTTTGAGATAGCCTTTCCTTGTGATCTTGCAGCATATGCCACTAAAAGTTGCTCAGTCTTTCTGAAAGCTTTAGTTCTGTCCAAGTAGAAGCATAGCTGTCTGTGTATATCCAAAGAATGCAGAAGTCTCTCACCCTTGTTCTGTGGGTTTGGATAAAAGGTAGACAAGTGAATGGTTTGGTTAAGGGCCACACTGGACACCACCTTAGGCATAAATGTAGAGTTCGTCCTCAGAGAAACCCTGTCTGGATGGAAAATGATAAAAGGTTCCACAGCCATGAGTGCCTGTAACTCAGAGACTCATCTTGCCGAGGTTATTGCTAGGAGCAGAGCTGTTTTCCACGATAAGAATTTTAGATCAGCTGTTGAGACTGGCTCAAAAAGGAGGCAGCGTGAGTTTTTCCAAGACATAATTGAGGTCCCATGTAGGTACTGGTAATCTCCTTGGAGGTCTTATGTTTTTGGCCCCTCTGAGGTACTGCCTTATTAAAGGATGAGAAAAGATAGTTGGTTCCGTATTGTAATGGGCTAAAGTGTAAAGAAAGAACAGCCTAGCAAGTACGGTTTGTGCACGGATACACCAAACATGTACAAAAGAAAAGAAATCCAGCACCCCGAGCAGTAGTAGCTTAAAGTTCTTTTATTAAACTAGACCGGTTTCAGCAATCAGCTTTCTTCAGTGGTTTTGATAACTACACAACCATAGGCCATATGTATTAGTATTTTGAACTAGACAGTATGACAATTTCCTGTGTTCATGAAAAAATCACCAAAACATGTAAATATATATGAATAAACCTGAAAGGTACAAAAATCAATTAGTATATAGAAAGTATACTAAGAATATTGATACTAAAATGTATATCCAAATTGAAATAGTGCTTCAATAAATTTGTAATATAACAATCCTGCAGTTCAGTATAACAAATAGAACAAAAGTGGTATTGTAACATATAAATGATTACAGTTATTAGGGGCAATAACCCCTCACAATTTATCATTAAGGACAGGTGGAAATAAACTACCTAGTTTTACAATCCATTTCGTTTCTTTTTGGTTAAGCAATTTGTGCCATCCAGTTTTAAAATTTCTATTGCCAGAAATCTTATCGATACTGATAAAAGAAAAATGGGCCATTTTATGCACCAAAGAATGTTTGTACAAAGCATTGGTGGACCTGGCATTCCTTATATCACCCAAATGTTCGGAAATATGAATTCTAAACTGTCTGGATGTTTGTCCAATGTAAAATGCCCTGCATGTACATGTGGCCAAAAAAATTACCCAATCTGTGCTACAATTTGCAAAGAAATTTATATTATATACCTTGCCTGTGTTCTTGCTTGTGAATTCCTTGGTGGTAAATACATATTTGCAAAAAGAGCAATGACCACAAGGGTGATTGCCAATGAATTTGTCTCCCAACAAGGTTGTCTGAGTAATAGAGACATCCAATGGTGTAGTTCTTTTGTAATAAGAAAAGTGTGACCTTAGGCTTTTACCCTTACTGTATGAAAACAGACATCTATTGTCCAACCAGTTTGCCATGTGCTAAAATGGCAGGTGCATGAATCTTAATTGATGAAAAGGATAGGCCTTTGTCCAGCATCTGTTAGGTATTGTAAAATCTGAGGAATATTTGGTACAAATGTCAATTCCTTGTTTCTGGTTCCAAGCACAGAATCTCTTCCATTTTTGTGCATAAGATTTTCTGGTACTGGGCCTCCTGGCCTCCAAAATAACATCCATCACAGCTTTGGAGAGAGAAGTGTTCTGAATGGCTACATTATCCGCCCTGCTGCCAGATTTAAGGTCCTGAGTTGGTTGTGCAGGATCTGATTGTTGTGTTGGGTCAGTAAGTGAGAAGTTTGAGGCAATGTCCAGGCTGGACCTTGAGACAAGTTCTTTAGGATTGGGTACCAGTGCTGGCTTGGCCAGTCTGGGGCAATCAGCATCATTTTTGGCTTCTCTTGTCTGACCTTTAGGAGTACCTTGGGGAGGAGAGGCAATGGAAGAAAGGCATATACTGTTAGATTTTTCCAGCTGAAGGATAGGGCATCCACTTTCCATGCTTGCTTGTGACAAGTCCTTGTGCAGAATCTCTGTAGTTGGCAGTTGTGAGGGGAAGCAAATAGATCTATGTCTGGGCATCCCCATTTCCTTGTTATCATGCTGAAGACTTGTGGATCCAGTTTCCACTCGTGGGAATCCATGAGGTTTCTGCTAAGTTCGTCTGCCAGAGTATTTACTTTTCCTGGCAGGAATTGTGCCTGCAGGTGAACTTGAAAAGTCAATTCTGTGTCCCACAAAGTCATGGCTTGTCTGCAAAGAGGGTAGGAATTTGTGCCTCCCTGCTTGTTTATGTACCACATGACTGTAGTATTGTCCGTCTTTATCAGTAGTTGCCCTGGATGAAGTAGATCCTTGAAAGCTGTCAGGGCATTCAGAACAGCTAGCATCTCTTTTTGACTGATATGAAGATGCATCTGGCTTGCGGGCCATATGCCCTGAATACATTTTCCTGCCAGTGGGCCCCCCAAGCATAATCCGATGCATCCGTTGTTAGTGTCTGCCTGGCTGTGGGTAAAGTGAATGGCTGTCCCTTGTTGTGGTGACAGGCCTGTGCCCACCATCAAAACTCCTGTTGCAGGCAGGGAATGAGGGTAATTAATGTTTTCAGGCTGTGGCAATGTTGAGTCCGAACACTTTTTAGATACCATTGTAGTTTCCTTATATGCAGTCTGGCATATGGAATTAGCAGAATGCAGGATGCCATGAAGCCCAAAGCCTGCAGAATTTTTCTTGCAGATAACTGGGTCTTTGTTGCCAACATTTTGAAGTAAGAAGTCAGTTGCTTTTGTTTGTCTGGCATGAGATAAGCCATCTGGGCAGTAGAATTTAAGCTTGCACCCAGGAATATTATCTCTTGAGAGGGTACTAGCTTTGATTTCTTTTGGTTTACAGTGTACCCTAGGCAAATTAGTAATCTTTTTACAAATGCCAGATGCTTTAGTAGAATGTCTTTGTTCTCTGCTTGAATAAGGCAGTTGTCTAAGTAAGGATATATTTGAATTCCTCTTTGTCTGCAAAATGCAATTACTGGTGCCAAGCATTTTATGAAGACCCTGGGTGCAGTAGATAAGCCAAAGGGCAGTGCAGAGAATGGGTAGTGCATTGCGCCAGCTATGAATCTGAGGTATCTTCTGCAAGATTGTCTGATTGGGACATGCAGGTATGCCTCTTTTAGGTCCAAAGTTACGAGCCAAGCCTTCTTGCCCAGCATGGGCAGTAGCGGCTGCAGAGTCAATATTTTGAATTTTGGAACATACAGAAATGTGTTTACAATAGAGAGGTCCAGTATTGGTCTCCAGGCTTTGTCACTCTGGGCACCAAGAAAAGTCTTGAGTAAAATCCTTGTCCCTGCTCTTGTTGTGGTACTTGCTGAATGGCCCTCATGTCCATGAGGGATGAAACTTGCTTTTGTGCCTCTGCTCATTGATTGTGTGGCAGGTCTGGCATACCTTTTGCCCTTGGCAGGGTGTGAAAGTGGAACCTGTAGCCCTGAGACACTGTTCAAGACCCATTTGTCCTGGGTGATCATGTGCCAATTTTGTGAAAAAGTGCTAGTTTTCCCCCCTAAGGGGGCTTCCAAAAGTTAAGTGCTTGGTTCTGGCAAAGGAAAGTCATTGGGCCCGTTTCCTGTATGGCTGTGATTTGTCTTCTCTGCTTTTGGAGGTAGTTGTTTGGGCCTGTATGAGCCTTGGGGCTGGGATCTGCCTCTGTAGCCTGTCTGACACTGGAAAGGACCAATTCTTTGTAGGCCAGTTCCTGCTAAATCTGGGTGGCTGCACCTGTAAGAAATCCTTAACTGTCTGCATAGATTTTGCTTTTTCCTCCATTTTCTTCAACACCTCTTCTGCTTTAACACCAAACAAAGTATCATGCTGTAATGGAGCATCTAATAATTTTGCTTTAACATGATCAGGCAGATTCTATTTCTTTAACCAAGCATGTCACCTAATGACAGAACCCGTAACAGCGGCCCTGCACGAGGCCTCCAGGGAATCAAAACCACACTGAAAAGTATGCTTTCCCACTTGTTCAGTTGCATGCAATAAATCCTGCATTTCTTTGTTTTCTTCACATTCAGAATTTAACATTTTCTGTTTAAGCAGTGACAATAAGTATTGCTGATATTTAAGCATATGAACAATTTAAAGCCCTCACAGCCAAGGTAGCAGAGTGTAAACCTTTTTCCCCCCATCTGTCCACTGCCCTTGAATCCCTATCAGAGGGGATAGGGTTTTTTGCAGTGGAAGCCTTGACCCCTTTGGGACCCTGAGAAATAGTTTCTGGGTCAGCAACAGGGTTTTTATAAAGAAATTTATGTGAATCTGGAACCCTGTATCATCTGCCTGGCTTAACAGGTGCAGGGGATAAAGAGTCAGGGGACAGGCCGGACTCTGAAAATACATCTACAATGTCTAAAACAGGAGAGATAGCAAGAGGCCTGTGCTGAAGTAGTAAAAGAAAATCTCTAAGCCTTTTCTTAGATTCTAGGTAGTCTTGTCTTTCCCAATAGAAGTGCTCCCTCATGGTATGCAGGGTTTCCCCAAAAGAAAAATCCTCAGGAGGGGAGGCTGAAGGGATAGATTCTTCAGCATTGGAATCCTCATAGGGAGGGTGAGAATATTCTTGTTCAGAAGAGGAACCAAAGGAAATGGAAACCTGATCTGAAGATTCATATTCTGTCTCTTGCCTAGGCCTCTTCTCAGGAGGGGGATGGGAACCCCTGATCAAAGTAATTAGGTCTTTGGCCATTTTGAGCATCTGTTTTTTAGGCATGGAGGCCTGTCCATGGGCTTGCTGCACTTGTTTCTTTGTCTTTAGTGGTGCTTTAGTCTTTGCCTTTGGAGCTGTAGTCGGTTTTATATATAACTGTGTAGGCCTGAAAACACCCTCAGAAGCAGATGCCTGCTCAGCGGCTCCGGACCCATCTGAGGGAATATTTTCCGAGTGTCCAATACCTTGAGTTTCCAGAGGCCTAGTCTGCTCCACGTGGGAGTCGGAAGCGGCCTGTGGCTCTGAGGTAGCGAGCGTCAGGGGCTGCGAAAGCACCTCACTGAGAACCGGTGACTGACTTAGAAGAAGCCCAGTCATCAGTTTTGGACCTCGGATGCCTGTCCTTTTCCTTGCATTTCTTGTGAATTGCGGTAGTCAGATGGCTTTCCGATGACATTGTGTAATTAAATCTTCGGCCAAAGTAATGAAATGCAAAATCGGACTGACGCTTAACAGTGCGTTGGTTAAATCTAGCACAAAATCTGCAATTAGCTATGTCGTGATCAGGGCCTAGGCAAGGAATACAATAAGAATGGAAGTCCTTATGAGGTATTTGCTTCCCACAAGAAATACAATTATTAACTTTTTCTGACATCGGTCTGGAGCAAGAAAAAAAGTTTCCCCAATGGGGTACTTAGCTTTAAATGAAATTCGAACACGAAAATCTCAGGAGTCGGCCGACCGGCACTTGCGAACTGCTTCTGCTTCAGGCACCGCGTGGCAAGAAAGACTGAAGAAAATGGCGTCGGCTGCATCTTTTATACCCCTGGCGCACTGATGTCAGGGAAGAGGCGAGGCCAGACCAAGACTTTTGAAATTCAGGCTGACTGCGGGTAGCCTGTCAGCAGGATAACCCAAGAGTAATGACTGCAACAGTGAAACACGAACATCTGCCTGCAACTTTTCCTTATTGGGATGTGCAGATACACCTCCTTGAGATCCAAAGTTACCAGCGATGAATCCTTGCCCAGCATGGGTAGTAACTGTTGAAAGGTGAGCATCCTGAATTTGGGAATCACCAGAAAAGTGTTTAGAATGGACAGATCCAGAAAAGTACCAGAAAAAGCCTTGAATAAAAACCTAGGCCTGCCTGATTTGCATGAACTGGCTCTATAGCTCCCATAGTCAGTAGAGAAGAAATTTGAGTTTGTACCTCTGCCCTGAGAGTTCTGGGTATGTCTGGGTATCCTTGTAAAACAGGGAAGGTGTGAAAGTAAAACTTTTAACCTTGGTTTACTATACTGAGCACCCATTTGTTGTCTGTGATGGTAGACCATACCTCTGCGAACCTGGCTAACCTTCCCCCCAAAGGAAACCCAGGGTCCGCAGAGGTAGGCACAAGAAGGCCGGAGTCATTGAGAAGGTTTGCTTTGGGAAGCTGGTTTAGAACTCCCCGATTTAGCAGAAGAAGAATGCCATTGTTAAGCCCTTTGAGGGGCAGAGGCCTGCCCTCTGGAAGATCTGAAACCCCTAGGCCTAGAACGACCCCGCTTGCCAGGATCAGGGAAAGACCAATTTTTGGAAGGATAATGCCTACTGAGGAGGCTGAACCTGAAGGAAATCTTTTACAGCTTGCATAGATTTTGCCTTATCCACCAACTTCTTTAGTACCTCCTCAGCCTTATTACCAAAAAAGCTTGTCCTTGTGCAAAGGAACATCCAACAATTTAGATTGAACTGATTCAGAAGGAGGCTGCTCCCTGAGCTAAGCATGCCTTCTAATTACAGAACCAGTGGCTGCTGCTCTGCAGGAAGCTTCCAAAGTGTCAAAACCAAAATGAAGTGAATGCTTATTAACTGAAGTGGCAGAATTTAGTAAGTCTTGTAAATCTTTGTTCACAGTCATGAAAGGAATATCTCCAAGTTTAGCCTTAACAGCCTCCAAAGTATGCTGCTGATACTTAAGCATGTGAAAAAGACAATTCATGTATCTAATGGCAAGAGGTGTAGAGGTATAGACATTTTTTACCTGACCTTCCAGGGCCCTAAATTCCTTACCAGCCGGCACAGGGTTTTTAGCAATAGTAGCCTTACCACCCTTGAGAAATTATTTCTAGATCAACAGTACAGTTTTTTTTAAAAAGGAATTGATGAGATTCAGGAACTCTAATTCCTATCTGGTTTTCTGGGAGCAGGAGGAACAGAATTAGGAGTTAAAGAATTTTACATGAAAACATTATCCACAACTTCCAAAACTGGAGGTATAGTCAGAGGCTTATGCTGTGGCAAATCTACAAATTCCCTGATTCTTTTCTTAGATGTGGAAAATCCTGACATTCCCATTTAAAATACTCCCTAAGAGTATTCAAAGTATCCCCAAAGGAAAAATCTTCTGGAGGGGAGGCAGAAGGGATAGATTTCTCAGCATCAGAATCCTCAAAGTCAGAAAAAAGTCGAGAATTTCCTTCTTCACCAGTAGACATACTGGAAATACCAGAATATGAGACGTACATAACATCAGGGGATAATTCCCTAGCCCTCTTTGAAGGGGGGATGACTGCCCCTAATCAGGGAAAGAAGATCACCAGCCATCTTTACCAACTGGGACTGAGGTACAGGAGGGGAGGCAGACTCCTGCTTGTGAGTAGGTTTGCAGCTGGAAGCTTTACTAGCGATCTGGAGGGACTCGGGAGGCCTAGCAACTGCAGAAGTCTGAATTAAGGTAGTCGGTCTGGTTCTGGTCTCATGTCGAAAAGAAGAGGCATCAGAAGCCGGTGCCTGCAAAGCAGCTCCGGACCCATCTGAGGTGGCGACAGGTTGGGAGTCTGAAGACGAAATAGCAACCTTTGGCATGGAGGACTCCATAATAGTCTTGGCAGAGGCTTGTGGCTGAAAATCTGCAGACTGCAAGGGCTGAGAAAGTGCCTCACTGACTGTGCTGACTACCTATTTCACCAGTGCGTCATCAGTAGATTTAACCCTAGGCCTGTCGTGGTCCATGTCTTTGCATTTCCTAGGTATATCCGAAGTCGGGAGACCAGAAGACGCCATACCGACGAACTTAAGCCAGACTCTAAAATGCTTGTACAAAATCTTAGCTCTACGGCATATGGTACACGGGTTAAAGAAGCACAGAGATTGCAGTTGGGGATGTCGTGCTCAAGGCCCAAACAAGTTATACAATCGAAATGGAAATCACGGTGTGGAATCTGTTTTCCACAGGTAAGACCGTTATTAACTTTATCTGACATTCATTAAAGCAAGAAAAGAGGATCCCCAATGGGGTACTTATCTGAAGGCATCTTCAACTTGGTAGTCGGAAAGCGAAACGAAGGTAAACAGCTGACCGGCGCTAGTGCGAATTGCATCTGCTTCGGGCTCCGTGGCAAGAAAGACAGAGGAAATGGTGTCAGCTGCCTCCCTTTATACCGGACGTACTGACATCAGTTTTACAACCGGCGGCGGCCAACGTCATATACCAAGGACTCTGGTATTCGGGCCGACTGAGGGAGCCGGATAACCCATATGTGAGGACTGCAACAGTGAAACACGAAGAACATCACATACAGAAACCAACAGTGGAGGAAGAACAGTTACCTCTAGACTTCACCACCAATACTAATTCCACTGGGGATGAAGAGGGAAGAGATTATAGATTCCTGTGGTGGTTTACTTATTTCCTACCAAGGCTTTAACGTTTTCAATTATGCAGGTATTGATATTAATAAAGACTTTCTTTCACTCTTGATGAAAGGCATCAAGTTTGTGCCTCCCAGGAAGGAAGGCATTAATTCTATTCTAACTGAACTAAAACTTTACACTAGGAAAATGAATTTGAAATTTATGTTTAGGGATAATTAACAGTAGGTGGAAGGGATGGGATAAAGAAGAAAAGTAGTTTTAACCCCCCTTTACATCCCCTTATAGGTACCTTTGACAACATATGTACACAGGAGATACATGAACTGTTGGATCATCATAGACCAAGGCAGTTTAATCTGACTAGGAAAGAAAATGACCTACTAAAGGAACTTAGAATTAACCCTACTTTGAGGTTTATGAAGCTGGATAAGGGGGGTGGGATGGCTATAGTTAATATTGAAGACTATTATAATAAGATTTTTGGCATGTTACAGGATGAAGATAAATACGAATGTGTCTCCAGGAATGAAATAAATATTTCATACAGGAAGATTAAACTAGTATTGGAGGACTCCCTATTTCAGGGGGTGATTAATGAAGAAACGTATTTATTTCTGAAAAATGACAACCCTACCATCCCGGTGTTATTCGGAATTCCGAAATCACAAAAATATTTATGACCCACCTTACCGGCTGGGGATGAAGAGGGAAGAGATAACTAGTCAAAACAGTATAACTTACCCATTGGGGGTGTTCATTGATCGGGTGGTGAGAAATTCTGACCCCTACTGATCATACTCTACAAGATTCTTGGGACTTTAAGTTGGATACAGAAAGAATATTACAGTGAGGATTCTAGTTTTCCAGCTATTGATGTAGTTGATTTATTCACCTCTATAACTCATGAAAAAGGGCTGGAATTTTTCCATGAGATGTTTGTGGGAAAAAACTACCCTGGGAAACACTATAATAAATTTCATAATGGTGTTGATGGAAATAATTCTGACAAATAATTTTTTAGTTTTGGGGGAGAATTCTTCCACCAGACCAATGGGGTGGCTATGGGCAGTAGTTGTACCCCTCTTTTGCCAACCTAGTGATGTATGGTTGGGAAAATGAACATATTATAAACAGTCCATTTAATGATTTGTGGGCTGTTTATCTTAGATATTTGGATGATATGTTCATTCTTTGGAAGGTGAGGGAAAAGAACAAATTCCTTGACTAAATGAACAATATATGTGACTATTTTAAATTTACAGTTAATAGTGACAAGGATAGGATTAGCTATTTGGACATGTGTCTTTGGAAAGACACATATAAACAATGCTTTCAATCTTGTGTCTATCGAAAACCCACTTTCTCCAACGATTATCTTTAGTTTAAAAGTAGTCATCCCCAACATGTTAAAAGAAATATTGTTTAGAAGAAGATGGTCTGTATAGTAAGAATGTGCTCAGACCTCGATACAGCGAAGGTTGAAATGGGTACATTGGTTAACCTATTTGTAGCAAGGGGATACCCTTTGGTGTTCATTTTACCCACATGTGACCAAGTAATTGGAGAATGGGGAACTAGGTACAAACCACTATTAAGGGTAACCCAGAATAAAGTAGTAGTTGATCCCCATTTAAAGGGTAAGGATTATTCCTACTCAATGGTATTAACATATGGGGAAACTTGTGACAAAATTAGAGATATTCTTAAGAAAAACTGGGTACTCTTTAAAGGAAATGAAGTCTTAGATTTTATAGGTGACAGATCTACTTTTTCCTAAATGACCAACAGCAACTTAAAACTACTGTTGGAACACCCCATGGAGCACAAAATTAAGACCTCTAAGGGGACCACTAGATGTGGGGGTTATGACCATTTTAAATGTATTACTACCCCCACCTTACAAGTTGGTATAAATAGTTTAGTGGTGAGGTTAGCTACAGGCTCTTGTGTTACTACAGGGGTAGTTTACATTACAGTCTGTCAGGCTGCCAGGATTTTTATGTGGGTAAAACCGAGAGGAGGTTTAGTAGAAGGATCTACGAACACCTTTGTAGTATCAACAAACAGGATGAAAATAACGCACTGTTTCGACATATAAAAATAAACCCTGATCACACTTTTTTGTTTGTTATATTGGAAGTGGTTGATAAGGATTTTAGGGGGGGTGACTGGAAAAAAAAGATTAGATAGGGCTGAAATGAGGTGGCAACTAAGGCTGAATGCCACAGTTGCCCCAGCTATTAACGACAATACTTGTATCAAACCCGAATTAAAACTAGGTTATAATATCAGTCTGTTCTAAAAGTGTTCCTTCTTGTTCTACATTAATTAGTTTGGGCACAAAGTGCTTTATGCCTGATTTATTTGTTTATTTTTTAAGTTAATTGTTCATCTTTTAGTGGGGATACAAATGTTGTAGTACCATTTTAATAACTAATTGGAAGGGGTTAATAGAGGGAGTGTTCTTATATAAGGATGCATTACCGAATACACACAGTTCTGATGAAGTCTTGATGATTAAAGTGCTTGACTGTGGTTCTACTTGAAGTTTTTGGATGTATTTTATTCATGGACTTTTACTACATTGCTGTTTGACCTGTGGAATTAAACATTGCTACTACACTTGTGAGTCTGGTTTGTGCTACAGCAGGAGTGATAATTCTCTTTCTTTGTGGCTTTACATCACTCTGGTACCAGGATTCTGTATTTTTACCTATGAACCTAGATGCCCCACTAAAGGGATTATAATCAAGTGCTCTCCTCCCTAGATGGATGTGTGTGCAACAGACTTCTGACCTTCCCCCATCCCTCTCAAACAACTCCCACAGCATCTGGTTCGGTTACTCACAGTTGGATTGTTAGGACTGTAATCAGGGCTTCATCCCTCTGTACCATGGAGTCTACAATGTGCTGAGAAGAAAGTCGAATTTGCATGTGTACCCCTAGCGATTTAATCATACCCGCTATTTGTAGTAAGAGAAGCTCTCTAAATTTGTTTGCATGACTTTTGGTGTCTACAGATCTTCACGTTACTATTTTTATGGTAAGTTTTTTTTTTTCAAAATATTTTTATTCATTTTATAACGCAATAACTTAAATGTATAGTAACAAGAAAAAACAAACTATATACAATGTCTATAACAATTAAAAAATATATATATATATATACGTAGGAGAACACTTAATATTTCTCTAACAGATTAGACAATTTTGTCCAAGCATTTAAATTAGTTATGTTGTTAGTCCTTGCTTTTATAGCAGCAATCTCATTCTTATAACTGTATTTCACAAGATGAATAAACTCATCTTTAAAGACAGGCATAGATTGGGATTTCCAATTTTAGTAACAGATTTCCCTTGCTATAGAGAGGAGAGACCACAGTAAAATTTTTTTATTTTTTTTAGGAATGACTTCAGGAACAGGAATATTGAAAGAGATAAGGGAGTCAGAAATTATACAGTTGTCATTCCGTAGATTTTTACAAAGATATTCAAAGTCTAACCAAAATGGGGAAATTATTTTGTAATTAAAAACCATATGTATCCAGTCGGCATCAGGGTGTCCACATTTCCAGAATTTAATTTCATCTTTCTTGTACATTACTGCTAGTGTACGTGGGGTGAAAAAAACATCTATGTTAAAATTTCCATGTGTAGACATGCCAGAACAGGGAAGATGTGGATTCCTGATTGTAAACAAAGTTGTTTTATCTTTTTCTGAGAATACTTGTTTATTAGCTTCATTTGAATAATTCCAAAAAGAAACATCCATTTTGCTAAAATCATTTCTGAGAATTTTATAAACAGATATGTATGAAGTGTTCTTGGGGGAGCAATTAACTGTTGGCACAAAATCCAAGATTTTTAAGTTACTCTTATTGTATGCCTCTAATGAGGGTACAAGCTTAGTATGTATAAAATCCTTACAAGTTTGGATGCCCAGCCAGTTGCAATTTTACAAACTATACCTGCTGATCAAATAGTCAGCAGAACTTATTTTATTAGCCGAGAGAAACTGATTCCAATAAAATAGGTCACCCTTCTTAAATTCTAACATTTTCTGAGCATCAAAAGATATCAAACATTCATTTGTATAGGCAATAGATACAATTAATAAATTCATAATGAAATGATTAGAAAACATAAACTTTTTAAACAGCAGCAATATTTAGTTTATAAGAGGTGAGAGAGCAAGTTATGACCTTTCACATTGAATGTATGTTTTTAAAATCCATACAAGGATGTTTGTATGTATCGGAATATATGGTTCAAACAATGCCCTATTACTATTTAAAAGCAAGGCTTCATGTATTGATTTTCAATATGATGTACAAGAAGTATTATTCCAAAGCAACACTATGTTAATAAGCGCAGAGTTTAAATAAAAAATCAATATTTAGAAACCTTATACCTCTTTCATCCCAGCTTGTAGTGTGCCAGAGAAGAGAAATTCTTGATTTTTTTGGGGGTACCAAAGGAAGCTGTGTAGTAAGTTATTAATTTTCTGTTTAATTTTGATAGGTGGGGGAATTATTAGAGCTTGGCCAATGAATAAGATTTTAGGTAACAGTATCATTTTGATTAAAGTTAGTCTGTCTTCAAATGTGAAGAGTCTGTTCCAACTGTTATTTAGACTTGTAATTGAATTTATAAGTTGTTGGTAATTAGATGCAAGTGATTTTTTATAATTAGCTTCAATAATGATGCCTAGATATTTAATGGGTACCCTCCCAGTTTATGTCTCTTTTTGATCTAAGTTTCACAGTAACATTCTTATTCACTAGAAGTGTCTGGGTTTTTGTTGTGATTGAATTTCAGACCACAGATGCCTGCAAAGAAGTCTAGATTATGTAATAAGTGATCTACTGAATTTTCAATATCATTAGTAGGTCATCAGCAAACAGTTTTATTTTGAGGGATAATTTGTCTGATGCTTTATATCCTTTAATACTGTCATTACTTCTAAAATAATCTGCAAGAGGCTCAATAGCCAGGGCAAAGAGTAATGGGGAGAGGGGCACCCCTGTTTAGTACATCTTAATATTTTGAATGGGCTAGACAGAGAAGATCCAATCTTTACATGGGCTATGGACTTTTCATATAGGTTTTTAATTCATCTTATAAAGTTTGCGGAGAAATTGTATTTTTGTGGAGCTTTAAACAGATATGGCCAAATTAGGGAGTTGAAAGCTTTATTCATATTGAGGCTTAAAACAGACAGCTCATTTTTTTCTTGTTTGTTACGTCTATTAAGGACAGTAATCTACTTACACGGTCTTGTACCCTTTTGTTTTCGATAAACCAAGTTTGGTCTTCATGAATTAATATAGAAATATTTAATCTCCTAAAATAGATATGAATATCTTGTAATCAACGATAAGCAAAGAAATTGGCCTGTGTGATTTGCAAAGGTTGGGCTCTATTTGGTTTTAAGATGGGAGAGACAATAGAATATTTCCATGTTTGCTGTAGGTTTAACTTCCTGGAATACACTAAAAGATTTTCAAGATGTCATCTGGTAAGCGTTTGTAAAATTCTGGAATTAGACCATCCACCCCGGTGCCTTTTTTGTCTTAAGATTTTTTTATTTGTTCCTTTAACTCTTTAAAACAAAAGGGTTTATCAATGTTATTAATATTGTGCTTGGATAGCTTCTTTTGAATATTATTAGCAAGAAAGTTGTCTATACTTTTGCTATCACTTGAGTTATTAATATTCTTGTAATGTTTTTTAAAACAATGCTATTTTTTAGATCTGTAACTGACAGTCTGATTAATTCTAGTGTATATTATTGCTTTTATAAGACTTCATTTAAAAGTGTACATCTAATTGCAATCCTGTGCATGCTCTTGGGATTGAGTAGGATTGCAATCCGATTTTTTCCAGACTTATTGATATTTTATGCTGCATGATATCTTGATATTCCTTGTTCAGTTTACATATGTCAGCTAAAGAAAATTTGTCATTTGCTGTTAAGTTTTAGTTCATCAATTTCTTTTTGTATGTCTACCAGTTTTTATCCCACTCTTTCCTTTTATTTATATACCAACTTTTTGACTTTACCATGTAAGACTACCTTTAGTGTCCCATAGGATAATATCTGAAACCTCTCTATTATTACTGACATCTAGGTAAAGCTTTACTTCATCTAGAAACCATTATGTTTTGAAATGCCTGCTACCCAGTATGACAGATGTACATTTGCTGCTAAGTCAATAGTTCAGGTTCACAGCAGTATAATTGTAATACTTAAATGTAGTGTCAACAAATCTCATTTCTCTGACAGTCCAAAGAAAACAACGTGTCCTTAATTTATCTTAAAAAATAAACATACTGGTCTGCAGTGAAATCTTTATCTGATGCTCGTGTACCTCTCAAAAAGGTAAAACTGAGATATACTGTTTAAGTTATCAATTAAAAAAAAAATTCCACTTAAACAAGAGATGTCGTCTAATGTACATATATTGCTTCTAACTGTTCAAAAAACCTTTGCTTTTTACCTTGTTCAGTGTGCCCTATACATACATATACACATACATGTATATATGCATATGTGTACCATTTACATTTCAAGAATAAGACAATTCGACTTTTTGCCCTCATTTCCGAATTTGATTATAATGTGGTACCAACGTGTAGTAGAATTTCATACTTTAGCATATAAAAGTTAAAAAATGGTATCCCACTTCACAAGGTTAGGTGCGAGACTGGACAGTAGAGACATTTACAGTCTATTCCCTCCCAAACCAAACTTAACACAAGTTGTGATTTATGGTAGGAATTACCTCAAAGGTACTGCAGGAACAGACTGCAAAACCTACACCCACAGTTTTCAAGTTCAGTAGTTTTTACACATTTCATGCTTGCCGAATGTCATGCCTACTTCTGATAAGTCTGCCTTAGTTAAGCTAAATGTATTAAAAGGCTCTGCCCTACATAAATGAATGAATTCATGGGCATTCCTGCAAATCTGCTGTACATCTGAAATGGTTAAAGTAAAACCAATTTCAGCAACAGGTGAAGAATTTTAGTGCATGAACTAATAGTCCGTTTATTTCTATTTGTTAACAGGGTTGAACACTGATCCATGGGGATCTTTTTTCAGATTCAGCCTAGAAGTATTGTCTGGTTAAGTGACTTGCTCAGAGTTGCATGACAGACAAATGCAAGCTGAAGCAATTAAACTCTGGACCTACAGTAGGTAGTTCATTGTGCCGTACAGTACCTGCCATGAGTTAAGTTTTGCCCTTTTTTTTCAAACTCATGGAATTACACACACTGTCAATCAACCAGCCTCATATCTCAATCAGAAAACTGTGCACCACCCAAAACACTTCCTTTCTTATGCAGTATAATCACATTTTGAATATAGATACTTGCATAAGACTCAAACCCAGTTGTTTCAGCTGCATTAAACCAATTCTTATTTACTTTGCTTACAGTCTACATCTATTTTACCTATTACTATGCACTGCTCAATGTACTGAAGTCTAATCTATCTAGGGAAAAACAAGCAATAGTCATGTTTCGGTAGGCTACAGTTCAGTCTGAGTTATTTGTGTTGCTGCTATCATTGTTTGTATCAGTACAAAAACCAAGTGAAGAATGCATATTCAACAGTTGTGAATCACTTACTCCAAGAGACTTTACAGGATAACAAAAGTGCTGTGACTGGCGAATAACAACCATGAAATAAAGCTGCCAGAGACGTTTCACTGGGATACTGCTACAGCTGCCCAAGGAGTTAAAAAACCAGGCAGTACTAGGGGTTAGAAGAATCACACTAATGCGCGATGAAACACCACATCAACTACACAGTCTATGGAACAACTAAATTTTGCATAATTGCAACAATGGGAAAATGGATGAAATGGTTTCTAACATTTCATCTGGCAAGTTATCTGTAAATGTTTTCTGAAGCTAATCAGGTGAACACAGTCATATAGTGCCCAACAGACAAAGCTGTAGTACTCAGAGGGCACAATTTTACAATTTAACTGACAATGAAAGATAGCAATACAAGGCTGTGAAGGCCAGTCTGAAAAGTGTTTTAGTCTGAAGAATGTCAATTATGAGAGGTCAAGATTCAACTAGAGAATGCAGCTAGCCACAGAAACTGTCGACTCATTTATTGCCGCCTGTATGTAATGGCTGAAAACAATATTTATGGGCTACAACACAATGAAATGATCAATGGCAAGTCATTGCTCAGACTGAGTGACACAGTAGCTGTAGGAAGAACGCAGATGGACATAGATCTGACTTTAGGAAAAGCTGCAGAACATGGTAAAACAATCAAGAGACAATTAAAAGAAAGAAAACACTTAAGTGCCCATGTTTTTGTATCTAAAGATGCATAAAGCAAGTATCTAAAAGGTAAAGGTCAGTGTGCTGCAGAAATGTGGTTGCCTCGTGTTAATTTTTTGAATGCATTTATAATTTATTAATGTGTAGAAGAACAATAACACAAATAAACTTGACCTAGGAAGCCTAACCAGTAATGTTTTAACTGAAGTCTGCTTTACATTCAGAATTCATATGTTCTTGCTTGGGCGTGTGTCTGCATGTGTGCATTGGGGACGAGCTCCTACATCTTACTTAATCTAACCAATTCAGTTCAGTGCACCTTGTGAAAAAGGTTCTGCAGTGATCTTTGTTCAAATCAATGCTCATGACCACTTAGGTGGTTGTTGAACATAGGCATACTACAACCCCAGCTGGAATTTTTTTTAGCTATCTGTAAAAAAAAAAAAAAAATACAAAAATCATTAAGTGCTCATAATAACAAACCACAAAATGAAATAGTAAAAACTCTTAATGTAAAACAGAATATGATGCACTTTAAAGGCTCTATGTCATGACTGAAAAAAAACTGGGGGATCTATGTACATCTGTTTGAATAAACCCCCCACCAAGTTAGTGGTCAAGGCAATTTCCTCAAAACATTGGTTCTTGGAAAGTGTTAGTCGTGCTTCGGGTCTGGTGCAAGACCCCAACATTTTGAGCCTTGTTTCACCCTTAAAGGTAGTTTCTCTCTTTCCCTTGAGATGTGTGTGACCATGGAGTTAATCGGTACAAGTAAGTGGCTTGGGGGTGAAGTCAGTCACAGAGGATACAGAAGGACAGGTGTTTTAGAGATTTTCCTCAAATATGCAGTGTCTGCATATTCCAGGATCCATTTGAACTCTACCTTACTATGAATAAAATAGGTTTTAAGCTGCAACTGAATCCTGAATTCAAGTGGGGGAAAAGCATTACACCCCCCCATACAAGGGTCACCTGAGGGGCAAAGTCACTTCCCAATGCATGGGGTCACTGTACACAGAGGAAATGGATATCCCATGCAATGACTTCATTTCAAAGACTGCCTTTTTCTACACAGTGACACTCACAGGATCATGTGCCACATTCACTATATACACTTCATAGCTTCTAAACGACAGAAGCTAGGTATACCAAACATAAAACCCTTCATGAAGCATCACTTTCCTTCCACTTCTCCTGGACCTGGTCACAATGATGTCAAACTACGCAGAGGAGAACAGGTATCCCATTCCTCAGACATCCTGTGGAATGTGGAAGCATTCCAGGCCAGCCATGAGACAATCTCTGCAGTGTGGCTTTTGCCTGCATTGGGACTTCCACTTGGTGGACTGTTCCTGAAACAGTTCCAGTGGAAGAGAGCCCATAGGTATACTGGGATGATGGCCAAATCACGTGAGCAGATTCCTCAAACTGAGGGAAGAACTGCCCAAAGAGAATCTCCTAGCTCCATAGTCTCCTTACCCTGTGCAGAAACTTTGTGCATCTTACACATACCAGGAATCTCACCCTTACAGTCACTAACCATGACTCATGTCCAGTGTAGATGAGGCCATACACTCACTGGTAAACCAAGAGGTTTGTCGGAAACTCTGCTTCCCCTTACAAATCAAATGAATACCTGGAACAAAGCATCTTCTCCCTCAGTTCACGCTCCACTAAATGGAACAAAACCTCAAGAACTCCCTCCACATAAGATGGCTGCCCTTTCTGTCTGAAGATAGCATGCCATTCTTTTCAAAGCCAACACCACAGCTCAGGGTATGGCAAGGTTCCCATTATCTGCTTAAGTCTGAAATGCTCATTTCATGTCTTACTCCATCAGTCCACATTTCATGTCCGTTAGTCTATGTTCCATGTGTTATGTTCACGTAGCTTATGTATTATGCTAATCTGTGGTCACGAATTCTACTATTTTTACTTTAACTCAGATAATGGAGCATCTCAGAGAAACAGTGAGACAGTTTGTATACTGTTTTAAATGACGCCTCTAACTTGGATACAACTTAGAAGAATGGCAATAATGAAGCTAAGTGATGTGGGTGGGGGGTGCAAAAAACAACTGCCTTTCTAGATGACTTATCGAACTACATGAAACTTTTTTTGCACAAGTACCTGTGATGATTACATATGTATACTCATAGAAGCACTTTTACGCAATTAAGGCAGTGTGTGTTTTGAAGTGTTTAACACACTGGTATCAACATAAAAAGTACAGTTTTGTACCTACCAAAAATGTAGATGTTCGAAGATCCACATTGCTGCAGTCCTTACTTATGGGTAATCCGCTATCCTCGGTCAGCCCGAATACCAAAGTATTAGGCTGACGTCGGTCATGGGCACCTAGATCTGACATCAGAGCGTCAGGGTATAAAGGCGCATGATCGACGTCATATCCTCAGTCTTTTCTTGCCCCAGATGTCAGAACGCCAAACCAGAAAGGCCACAGCCAAAAACAGAATACCTCCCAAAAACATGCCCAACAACAACCATCACCTAAAGCATAGCACCAAGTCAAACTACAGTGGGGAAGGAGGGAGGGTAAATTGGACTGCAGCAATGTGGATCTTCGAACATCTACATTTATGGTAGGTACAAAACTGTACTATGTTCTTCATCTCACATTGCTGCAGTCCTTACTTATGGGTAGAATCCCAAAGCAACAGGAAAGGGAGGATGGTAAAAATCATAAAGCATTAGGGGCCGCTAAAATGCCCTGTAAAATTGCAGTGGCAAATCCAGCCCTAGACTTAGAATAAAGAGAAAGGTATGCACTGAACTCCAAGTAGCTGCCTCCAAAATGTCTTTTGTAGCTACCCCCCTTAGAAAGGCCGTAGAAGTAGCAGTAGCCCTAGTGGAATGAGGCCTGATTCCAGCAGGAATCTCCTTACCATGATGGGAATAACAGAAAGAAATACAAAACCCAATCCATTTAGAAATAGTTTGTTTTGAAACAGGTTTACCCTGTGAACCCAAAGCAAAAGAAACAAACAATTGTTGAGACTGTCTGAACTCCTTGGTTCTGCTCAAATAATAACGCAACTGTCTGTGAATATCCAAAGTATGCAAAATTTTCTCCCCTTTATTTTGGGGGCTTGCATAAAAAGTAGGCAAATGAATAGTTTGATTTAAGGCCACACTAGAAACCACTTTAGGCAGAAAGGAAGGATTAGTACGCAAAGATACCCTATCCTTATGAAAAATCAGGAAAGGCTCCACTGCCATGAGGGCCTGTAATTCAGAAACCCTTCTTGCAGAGGTAATGGCCAACAAAAAAGCAGTTTTCCATGACAAATACTTTAACTCGGCAGTAGCTGCAGGCTCAAAAGGTTGTAGAGTAAGTTTTTCCAACACAAAATTGAGATCCCAAGCAGGAGTAGGAGCTCTACGTGGGGGTCTTATATTCCTTGCCCCTCTAAGAAATTGCTTAAACCAAGGATGAGAGAATAAAGGAGGGTCACAATCATAGTGAGCAGAAATGGCTGCAGCATGAACCTTTATTGAGGAGAAAGACAAACCCTTGTCCAGTAGCTCAGCAAGATATTGAAGAGCAACACTTAAATCAGGTTTGGAGACAACAAGGTCCTTTCCTTTGCTCCAAATAAAAAATCTCCTCCATTTATCAGCGTAAACTTTCCTGGTACTAGGCCTCCTGGCCTCCAAAATAACATTCAAAACTTGTTGTGGAAGCTGAGACCTTCCAGAGTCTAAAACAAAATATGCCAGGCTGTTAGATGCAGAGACTGAATCTTGACATTGAGGAAGTGACTGTCCTCTTGTGACAAAAGGTGCGGAATCAAAGGCAGAGGCCATGGAGGTTCTCGTACTAAACTCCTCAGTAGCGGGTACCAGTGTTGTCGAGGCCAATCCGGTGCTATCAAAATCATGGTTGGCTTGTCTTGTCTGGCCTTCAAAAGTACCTTGGGAAGAAGAGGCAAAGGTGGAAAGGCATATACATGCAGATTGTTCCAACTGAATGATAGAGCGTCCACCTTCCAAGCTGTGTGATGAAACCTTTTTGTGCAAAACTTTGGCAACTGGTAATTCAGTGGAGAAGCGAACAGATCTAGGTCTGGAGTTCCCCATAACACTGTCAACTGTTGAAATACATGAGGATCCAATTTCCACTCGTGAGGATCCACTATTTGTCTGCTCAATACATCTGCTAAGGAGTTCTGTGCTCCTGGTAGAAACCTTGCCTGAAGATTGAGGTGTAGATTGAGAGCAGTTTCCCACAGAATCATCGCTTGCCTGCAAAGAGGGTAAGAATGGGTTCCCCCTGCTTGTTGATGTACCACATGACAGTAGTGTTGTCTGTTTGAATCAACACCTGCCCTGGGTGAAGTAAATCTTTGAAAGCCATCAATGCAAACTGGACTGCTAACATTTCCTTCAAGTTGATATGCAAATGTTGGAGTTTGACAGGCCACGTGTTTTGCACCCATTTTCCATTGAGGTGTGCTCCCAAGCCTTGTCCGAGGCATCTGTCGTTAGAATCTGACTCGCCTCTGGCGGGTCACAGAGAGTCCCTTGTTTAGGTGACATTCCTGAGCCCACCACAAAAACTCCTTCTGAATGCAAGGTATTATCTGAATGACAGTGTCTAGATCTTGGCAGTGCTGTGTCCACACATTTTTGAGATACCATTGAAGCTTCCTCATATGCAATTTGGCATTGGGAAGCACCAGAATACAAGATGCCATGAACCCCAAGGCTTGAAGGACTGTCCTTGCAGTCAGCCTGGACCGTAGAGACATTTGCTGGAAATAAAGAGAAAGGCTTCTTTGTTTGTCCGGGGTCAAAAAGGCCATCTGGGAAGCTGTATTCAGTCTCACACCCAGAAAGCACATGTCCTGAGAGGGTACTAGACTGGACTTTGTTTCGTTCACAGAATACCCTAGGCATCTTAACACTGCCATCACATACTGTAGATGAAGAAGTTCGTCCTTTTCTTGTGCAATAATCAGGCAGTCGTCCAAATAAGGATAAATCTGTATTCCTCTTAGTCTGAAAAATGCTATCACTGGAGCCAAAACATTTGTGAACACTCTGGGCGCAGTAGATAAGCCAAAGGGCAATGCAGAGAACTGATAATGTAAATTTCCAGCCCGAAAACGCAGGTACCTCCTGCAACTGGGCCTGATAGGAACATGAAGGTAAGCCTCTTAGAGATCCAGAGTAACCATCCAGTGATCTTTTCCCAACAGAGGTAAAAGTTGTTGTAAAGTCAGCATCTTGAACTTTGGAATGTCCAGGTAAGTGTTGAGGATAGATAAATCCAAAATTGGTCTCCACGTGTTCCCTTTCCTTGGAACTAGAAACAGGCGAGAATAAAATCCTAGGCCCACTTCTGACAGAGGAACTGGCTGTATAGCTCCTATTTGAAGAAGTAAAGAAATTTGTCTGTGAGCCTCTATCCTTTGCCGAGGAGGGACGTCTGGCATGCCTTAGAAAGGAGGCATGGTGTGGAAATAGAACTTGTAACCTCGGTTTATAATGTCCAATACCCATTTGTCCTGGGTGACTAAATGCCAATTTTGCTTGAAAAGAGCCAACTTTCCTCCCAAAGGAGCTGCCAGGCCAGAAGAATCTGGCAGCTGAAAATGCAGGTCATTGGGCCTGTTTACGAAAGGACTGGCCCCTGCCCTCACCAGCAGATTGAGCAGGCGAACTCCATTGTCTCGGCCTGAAGGTACTCTGAGCTCTGCCCCTACCACGCCTAGATCTACCTCTAGACTGAGAATCAGAAGAAGGGTACGTCCACCCCTTAGTAGGCCAATTTCTACTAAACTTTGGAGGTTGTACCTGCAAAAAATCTTTAACAGTCTGCATAGACTTAAAGAAAATGGAAGACAAGGCTAAGACTGACTCCACAGGAGGACCAAACAAAACTTCAGACTGTAAAGGGGCATCCAGAATTCTAGACTTAACATGCTCAGACAAATTCTGATCCTTAAGCCAGGCATGCCTACGAATAACTGAACCAGTGGCAGCCACCCTAGAAGAAGCCTGTAAAGCATCAAAACCACATTGCAAAGAGTGCTTACCTACCTGTTCAGAAACATGCACTAAATCCTGCAATTCTTTACACTCTATGCCCTCTGCCAAAGCATCCACTTTAGATCTTAGCTGAGAAAGGAGGAAATTCTGATACTTCAACATATGAAACTGGCAGTTCAAAGCTCTCATTGGTAAAGTAGAAGAGGTATACACCTTCTTACCCCATCTATCCAAAGCTCTAGCTTCCTTATCCAGAGGAACCGGATTCTTAACAACAGAGGCTCCAACACCCTTAGGCCCCTGACCAATAGTTTCTGGGACCGCCCTAGGACTCCTATACAGATAATTATGAGCCTCAGGCACCCTGTAATACCTGTCTGGTCTGTGGTAAAAACAAGAACTCCCTAAGCCTCTTCCGTGAATTAGAGTAATCCTGTTCCTCCCACTTAAAATGCTCCCTCATGGAATGCAGAGTTTCTGAAAATGAAAAATCCTCTGGAGGAGAAGCAGAAGGAGTGGAATCCTCTGCATCAGAATCAGAATAAGGAGGGAAATCTTGAATGTCTTCAGCAGAAGACTCTGAATCATCTGAGGCCTGCTCCAAACTGTCCAACTCTGGCTCCATCCTGGGCCTCTTATCAGGAGGGGGCATAGAACCTCTAATTAAAGTAATCAAATCCTCTGCCATTTTAAGCATGTGCTTAGGCGCAGAGCCTGAAGAACCAGAACTGACACCAGAGGAAGGCAAAACAGACCTGCCCTAAGAAGGAGCCTTAGAAACAGTAGCAGAAGGCCTAACCACCTTAGGCATAGAAGGGAGAATAGTAACCTGAGAGGCCCCTTCAGCCTGACCTGCCTCCTGAGAGGCCACATCTTGTAAAATCAAAGTTTCCCCCTGGGACTCAACAGAAACTTCAGCCGGATCCACCTGTTCAGCTGTAGCTTCTAAAGGTCCGGCGTCCAACGGACGAATCATCCTGCCTAGGCTTTAAAGATTTGTCTTTGCGCTTCTTAGTAGAAGCAGGCGTCGGAACATCCGACGGCATATTATAATTACACCTCTTGCCAAAGACTAACCTAGCGCAATCTAACCTCCGCTTTATAGTGCGCTTATTAAACCTAGCACAAAACCGACACCCGACTCACGCGTGCTCCGGTCCCAAACAAGGAATACAAAGCAGTGGTAATCCCTATGCGGTATCTGTTTCCCACAAGAAATACAATTAATCACTTTTCTGACATCCGGTAAGTAACTGAGGCAAGAAAAACAAAAATATTCTAACGGGTACTTAGCCCAACTTGGTATCGGTCTGAAACTCAAATGAAAAATTTCAGAACGCCGAACGGCACTTGCAACGCTGCTTCTGCATCGGACCATGCAGCAAAAAAGACGGGGGATATGACGTCGATCATGCGCCTTTATACCCTGACGCTCTGATGTCAGATCTAGGCGCCCATGACCGACGTCAGCCTAATACTTTGGTATTCGGGCCGACCGAGGACAGCGGACTACCCATAAGTAAGGACTGCAGCAATGTGAGATGAAGAACATCTACATGGAGCAGTTGATTTTCCTCCTGACTTCTACATACTTGCCACTGATTTTCTCAACTACATGTCAGAAGCCACAGTCAAATGAGACCAAAAAGGAAACTATCTGCTAACTTTTAAGTCACCAGTCCAGACACTCTTGCAAACTCAAATACATTTTGGCTTTGGGTCCATGAAAGTAAACAGTCATGTGAAAATGACAACCAACATGAAATTATTACGCAAGGTTAGAGTTACGGCACCTCACAATTTTACTTCGATGTGCTTATGTGAAAAGCTTTCAGTAGCTACTGGTGTGATTCAGGTGACAACCTGGACCATTAACACAAACATGCATATGGGAAGGGGACATTCATGCTATGCATTTTTTATGGAGATGTGCAAGAAGGATTGACACAGGTCAGACAGTCACTGGATACATGAATGAAGTCAGATAAGGCTACTGTTAAAATGTATAAGCCTACTAGAGATTGCCTAAAGAAAAATGAGAGCAAATTTTAACATAGATTGCATGCCAATCAATCAACAATACTTAATAACAAAAGAGAACAAACGAGCATTAAAGCTTGCAAGAAAAAGTCAAACCTAGGAACACAATATGTGAGATATGCAATTACATTAAGAGCCTAGAATCCTTGCTGTCCTGATCACAAGCCAGTACATCTGGTACGGAGACGGCTGTCTGTACAAACACCACACCTCACAACCCACAACTGTACAACAAACTTGTACATATGCGGAGGTTAACAAGAAAAGCATATCTGAACAAGAGACCTCTGAAGCAAAAACACACATACATCACAACCCACAGCACCAAGCACCACAAGAGTACACATGGCTGTGTCTCACAGCCTATAAGGCCCATCCACAAACCCAACATATTAGTCATAGAAGACTATCATGAGACACACACGTGCCCCTCACATGGGGAAAGTCGCAGTAAGTTGCTTGTCATGTGCTAAAATCCACCATATCACGCATGCACTCAAGTCACTTAACAGGTGCTGTTATGACTCTGTCACAGTCTATGTTGGTGTGAATAACTTGAGACATACCTCTCTGGACTATATGAAGAGACACATGATTGAGCTCACTGAATACGTCTCCCAGGAAGGTATGTCCCTAGTCCCTAGCATTATGTAGCATCCTACTCTCACCCAGAATGCCTAAATACAAACAGAAAATGACTAACACTTGGCTTAGTTTCTGGTGTCATTCCAAGGGGGTCCAGTACCTGACAGCCTGACAGGACATGACTGACAGACCAAGATGCTTCGCCAGAGATGGCCTTCAACTGTCTCCCTTGGGCTTCACGCTAAGGCTCTTGCCTCCCCCACAGTGCCTTTTTTAGGCAAAGTTATGAGCACAAAATTACCAATGTGCAAAAATATTCTAAATTAAATTTAAAGGTCATGCTGCTAAACCCCAAGGAGTCTTAGCATGAAACTGCACTCATTGCCAGTATTCCTCGCCCTGGAGGATGCTGACACTTGTGCAGTCACTGAAACCTGGTTCAAAGCTGCGGAGAACACCCCAGCCTTACCAGGTTACTCAGCGTACCATACTTTCAGACCCCAAAACTGAGGGCTACAAAGCCAAAGGAGGTGGAGTTTCAATATTTATCAAAGAAATATACACCTCCAGGCTGGTCAAACACTATGGTGCACAGGAGACACTCAAGTGCAGTTAACGGTTGACAAAACACCTGTTCAAATCATAGCTGCTACAAACCCCCCAACCATAACTCAGAACGCCCAACTCCACCTATTTGGACTTACTTGAATCCATCAAGATTCAACTCTCTACCCTGACCCTGGGTGACAACTACCCAACCATACAGTTGAAGACCTATTTCTAGCCCAACCATAAATGCCCAGACATTCCTCAACTTTGTCAATGCCAATGCATTGGATCATCTCTGACACCCCCACGAGAGCTGAAAATATCCTGGACCTGGTACTAACCAACATTAGTAGTCACTGTAGTACCCCCTACAATGTCATCCTCCTTGGTAAGATACGATCATGAAGTGATCACTTTCGAAGTCACCATCTCCCCTGTACCTCCCCTTGTCAGGGTTAAACAATAAAACGTCCAAAGCGGACTACAATCTCCTAAAAGCAGGTATAAGCAGCTTCACAGCCACCATCCCTTCAGATGGAACTAGCACTAATGTCCAAGCCTACACCAAAAAAACTATATGAGCACCTACATTGTTGCATGGACTCAGCAATACCTAACAGGACCAAATCATCTTCCTCGAGGAACAGAACCTGTCTGGTGGACGGCAGAAATAAACAAACTCTATAACAGAAGGAAAAAAAATTACTGTCCAGGATGATCAAGGAGGAGCCACAGGTGCCAAGTTGGAAGCAATCTCTCCTTTACCTGAACAAGCAAATAAGGCCAATGGTGAAATCCTGTAAGTCTAACTTGGTGGATGTGGCCAATTTGGAACCGAAGAACAATCATAAGGACTTCTTCACAAACGTCTGCATTCTCAAAGGTAACACCCAAATCTACTCTGAACTGGTAGTCAAGAACACCACGTGCACAAAAGCCATAGATATAGCCAAACTCAAATGCCCTCTCAAAGGCAAAAAGCACACCCTCCATGGGACCTGACATCCCTAGCTGCGTCCTACATGAAATCAGGCATGAGCTCTCAGCACCATTAGGGTCCCTAACTGGCTTCATCCCAGCTGAATGGAGGACAGCCACTGTCATCCCTCTACACAAAGGTTAAGCATCCACTGACCCAGGTAATTATAGGCCCATCAGCCTAACTAGCCTGATCTGCAAGGCCATGGAACACATCATGGACCTTATAAACAAGGACATTGGCAACCTCCAAATGTTTGACCCCACGCAGTTTGGTTTTGTCAAAGGGAGATCATGCCTGTTGAACATGGACGACTTCTTCGAAACAGTCACCAAAGCCATGGACGAGGGGGAAGCCTGTGCACACCACCTACCTTGTCCTAGTCAGAGACTTCGACACTATTCCACACGTGGGCATAACAAACTCTCCCAGCTAGGCATCAACCCATTTGCTACCAGATGGGTAGCTAACTGGCTCAGTGACAGAACTCACTCAGCCAAGATAGGGGAAGCCACCTCTTGTAGCAGACTCATAATGAGCGGAACAGCCCATGGATCAGTCTTGGGGACTCTACTGTTTGGGATACACTTTTCTGAGGTGCAAGCCAAAACCACTGGTCTGTGGCTGACAAAGTTTGCAGAGGACTGCAAACTGGGCAGTCTTAAATTCCCCTAGTGATATGAACATCCACCAAGAGGGCCTTACCCAAACTAATGACTGGTGCCAAAAGCATGGCCTCAAACTGAATGCCAAGAAATGCATCATTATCCCCTAAGGGGAAAATGGTGTCCCCACTAATTATCACCTTAACAACAATGTACTAAGCACTCAATCAGTCATGAGGGACCTGGGCACCCAGGTTGACAGCAACCTGACTTTTGACCAACGCATTGCCTCCATTGTGTGGAAGGCTTTCTACATGGCCCACCTCATAAGTAAGGGTATTTCATCCAGGGACAAGGCGGTCATAACATCTCTGTACTGCTCCCTTATCAGACCCATTATTGAGTGCAATGCCCCTTCAGCATGTACCTTGCCAAACACATGCAGCAGCTGGAGAGACCACAGAGGTTCCTGACCAGAAAAATATAGGGTCTCAAACACCTATCCTATACAGATAGGCTAAAATCCCTGTCCCTCTACGCAGTCTCATACATACTGCTCAGTGGTGGCCTGTGTCTGGCAAACAAGGCCATCTTAGACCCAGCCTTGATGGAGTTGCTGTATATCCGCAAGTCAAACTCCACTCATGCAACCTGCATGCAAATCCTCAACTTGGTCTGTGACATTAACAGAACCTGTTAGTGGGATAGTTTTGTGTCCCAAAGACTCCCCCATCTGTGGAATACACTCCCTCTCCATGTCAACAGAGTACCTCACTAGCTCTCCAAGAGGAATCTGGACGACTGAATGGGAAACAGAAAATATACCCCTGGGATCCCGCCTGTATCCCTGCTGGACAGGGGAAACAGGTGCTGACTCTGTGTTAACATAGGCAAAATTCTTGGCTAGGCTTACAAGGCCTCCAGGCTAATAGACTAGTATCGTCCTATGAAGCTATGAACTTCCTCAGTAGTCAACATATCAAATCAAAATAAACTAATGAACGTAACACCTAGCAGCTGTTGTCACGAGTAAAACCTAGCAGTTGTCGTCATGAGCACAGGTCTTTATGTTTATGTTCATTCTAAAGGACATGTTGACAAAACAAGGAGGTCAATGAAGTGACCTACAAATGGTTTAGGAAATGGAACTTCAGGGAATAAGAACTCAGTCTTTCATCAACAAAAAAAAAAAAAAAAAAAAAACTCCACCATAGTACAGACAACCACTACCACAGCCATGCAATTCTCATGCACACTTTTATGTTGAATTGCATCAGCTGTTATATCATTCAACAATTTCATTCAACAATCTTTGACATTATTTAGTGCTACAACTACTTTCTTTGGATCCTTTACAGTTTTGCTTTGGATTATTATTTTTTTAATTCTAACACTCAATACTGAATCCACTTACTGAAAATTCTCAGTTTCAGGCAAAATGTTGTTCTACTGCGACAAATGCAACTAAACTTCAGACAGCAGCCAAAATTGTTTTCAGTAAGGCACACTCATGTGCACATATACATTGCAAATCACATTTTAAACAATCCATGTGAAACGGTGTGTAGCAAACAAGCATATATAACGAGTTTTTTTTCCAGTGGCCAGTGTGTGCAGTTTTTCAAAGGGGTTACTCATATTGCAATGGTGCAAATCTTTATGGCAAACTGAAACTTCTATAAACTGCATTTGTCAAAAATATTAGTCTCTTTTCATGCACTTAAAAGGGGGGGCACATCTACTGATAGCATTTCTGTTTATACTTACCATCTAAATGTTCCAGCTCACAGCATCTTCCTGTACTGATGATGGCCCAAAACCTACAGGTGTCGCAGGCATGACAAACTAGCTGGGTAGGGATGGAATGACGGATCTTTTTTACTTACAAGACATGTGCCCAGTTCTCTCCTTCTTTGGGAGTTGGTTAAGGAGAACTTGGATGCACATCCAACTCTTAAATCTCTGGCAGATAATGAAGACTTAACATAAGGTGTTCAACTTGCACATGGAATGACTACTGTGAAGGTTACTTTGCTTTTGCGAGGGATGTCTCAAATTTTAAGCCCAATTCCTTTACGCAATGTTAGGGGGCTGTGCAATGGAATGGCACAAACAGTGGGACAAAAAGCCTGCCCACGAGACTCAGTGGCTCAATAGGTAGCCTGTTTACCTTAGATGCAAGAACTTCAGAAATCTCAGGGTTCTATATGTACCAAATATATGTGGATTTGTTTTGTCTAGCAGTTAGTTGTGAGGGTTAAGGGCATCAACTTTTAATAAGCTGCTTTCTTGGTATGTGGTTTGATCCCCTACTGTGTGACCTCAAGCAAGTCACTTAACCAGACAGTGCTTTGGGGCAACTGACAGATATGGCTAGACCCATCTGGACTGCATGCCTAGTAACTACCCAAATACCGATGAATTGTCTATAACAGCCATGATGTCACCCATGCTAAGGATTGCGGTCAGATGTTAAGTGGATATAGTCAAAGTAAACTTTCTGTCGATCAGATATACACAGCAGTGCAAGCTAAATGAAATTACATTGCTTTATTCCCCATGCAAGACATAATGAACAGTAAGACTATGCACATATAGTAACTAAAATATTAACACAATAAATTACACAATTGGACAGGAAGACATAAGACAATACTATACTAGTAGATATTGCAAGACTATGACTTCACATTGAGATTGCTTAGAATATTGTACTTCATCAGTTGTAGTATGACATATTCTGATGTTCATATTGCACATGTATGGTGTGGTGACTCACCGTTGTGCCGCCTTCACTATGTGGCTAACACGAGTCAACTAGGATAGGTCTTCGGTGATGTGCACCCCAGGAACTTGGTGTTTTTGACTCTTTCCACTGCCACCCCTTAATGTCCACTAGTTGATTTATCTCCCGAGTCCTCCTGAAGTCCACTATTAATTCTTTGGTCTTGCTTACATTTAAGGCCAGATTGTTGCTGTCACATCAGCCTATCGGATACTCCACTTCATCTCTGTAGGCCGTTAACTCACCATTTCTGACAAGACCTACGAC